>NC_088927.1:33910000-34010000 GCF_038396675.1 Hydra vulgaris
CTAATTGCCTTGAAAATAAATCAAACTGCCATCTATTGTTGATGGTCAAAACCTTTCAACCTAGTTTCTAGTTCTAGTGTTTCCTGTAAAACTTGTAAAAAAGGACATAGAAGGTATTGATAGTAAGCCGAGGATATATATATATTCAAGTCATGTCAGGTTATCCTGCTACTGGTAACATGTAACCCAGTACAACCTTTTTCATGTCCTGCTGCCTTGTAGGATATACTTTTGTAGGATATACTTTTTAGTCAGGTTTTTCCGAACTTTGTGGTAGCTCTCAGAGAGGCTGATTCTATTAACAGCTGTGAAATATCAGAGTACTAACAGTGCCATATTACACAAAGATGGTATCCCTGTTCATACTTTTGGTGTGCATTGTTGAGGCCACATTGTTAGAGCACTATGTTACAGCTTAGGGTTTATTAATAGTAATGAGGCTATTGCTTGGGCTGTTAAATAGTGTGCTGAGTACTGTCTGTGCTTTGAGTCAAGATCTTTAACAAATTTAAAAATGAATAAAGTACCAAAAACTATGAAACACAAAAAACCTTCCTCACCATCAAGCTCTCTAAAACTATCATTCACTAATATTCGTGGTTTTTGAAGTAACTTTTCTTCAAAGTTCACCAGACCTAGTTACTTTTTGTGAGACTATTTTGAGTTTAACTGTCTCATCTTGTAATCTTAGTGTTGATGGTTATCTTCCTTTAATTCGTAAAGACTCCAATAGTCACATGCTTGGCCTGAGCATTTACATTTGTAAGAATTTACCCATTTGCAGGAAAACTAGGACCAAATCCACAGACGATTCTTGTATGTGCTTTCATTTAGCACCACTTCACTCGATTGCCTTTCTCTTTGTTCTATATTGCTCTCCTTCATCTCAAGACTGCACTCTTTTTGATGTTATTTCTGATCATATTGACCAAGCCTTCTCTCTTCATCCATCAGCCAATATTATTATTGTTGATGACTTCAATGCTCGTCACACTGAATGGCTCGGCTCTAGTGTAAGTGACTCTGCAGGCGTTAAAGCCCACAACTTTTGCCTTTCTCAGTCTCTAACTCAAATAGTCAACTCTCCAACTTGTTTTTCAGACAACCTGAATCACTTACCTCTTCTACTCGACTTATGTCTTGTTTCTGATCTTAGTTAGTGCTCAGTCTCTCCACATTCACCCTTAGGTGCTTCGGATCACAGTTTGATCTCTCTAAAACTATTATCTCATTATTCTTCATCATCTGAATCCCTCTATTGTACCTCTTACAACTACCTTAAAGCTGACTGGGACTCTTTCTGTAATTTTCTTCGCAATAACCTTTAGGTAGAAATCTTTCATCTTCCTGCTAACAAATGTGCTTCTTACACAACCTCTTGGATTCAGGCTGGCATGGAATCTTTTATTCCCTCTCAACGATTCCAAGTCAAGCCTCACTCTTTACCTTGGTTTCATGCCAAATTATGTTGCTGCAAAATCGCCAAATTGTGCTGCTGCAATTTCTAATCAAAACCATTACTTCCATATCTATCAGCAAAACAATTCTCCAGAAAACAGACACCTGTTTATTACTGCTAGGAACCATTGTAAAAAGGTTTTGTCCAACGCCTAAGCCCACTATTCTCAGGTCATGAAATCTTGTATTTCATCTCAAAAATAAGGCTGTCATGACTTCTGGAGTATCTTTAACAGTACTAATAATAAGGGAAAATCTGATATTCCACCTCTCTTGTATAGTTCAGATTTTATCACCTCACCTAAAGACAAAGCTGAATTGTTTGCTAAGAACTTCTCATCAATATCATCTTTTGATTCCACCAGTTGCGTTCTACCTGATATAGCCAACAAACAAGTTGATCCATTGCTTGAGATTCGTATCACTCCAGCTACTGTATCTAAAGTATTTTCCTGCTTAGACTCTTCTACAGTTTGTGGCTCAAACAACATACCTGTTATAGTCTTGCAGAAGTCTTTTCTGGAGCTTTCGTCTATACTTTAAAAACTATTTAACAAATGCTTATCAGAGTCTTGTTTTCCAGCATGCTGGAAAGCAGCATCTGTTATCCCTATTTCTCAAAATTCTGGAGACCAATCTGACTTATTTAACTACTGCCTCATTAGTCTTCTTCCTATCATAAGCACGGTTTTTGAATCTTTAATTAACAAACACTTAATTTCTCATCTTGAATCTAATAACTTACATTCTGATTACCAATATAGATTTCGATCTTCTTGTTCTACAGCTGATTTGCTAACAATAATAACTTATAGGTTTTATCATAAATTAGATAAAGGTGGAGAGGTTAAGGCCATCGCTCTTGACATTTCTAAAGCTTTTGATAAAGTTTGGCATGCTGGTCTTCTCCATAAACTTTCTTCTTACAGTGTATCAGGTAACATCTTTAAGCTTATTGAATACTTTCTCTCCAATCAAAGTATAAAAGCTGTTCTTGATGAACAGCACTCTTCTTCATATCCTGTTACTTCAGGGGTTCCTCGAGGTTCTATCTTTAGACCTATACTCTATCTTTAGACCTATACTTTCTATCTTTAGACCTATACTTTCTTACTCTGGATTCTATTCTTTATCTCTATAAATCTCAAATCGGTCCTTTTATGGGATACTGCTGCCATATCTGGGGCGGATCTTCCAATGATGTCCTTTCTCTTTTAGACAAGGTGCAAAAACGCATCGTAAACATTGTTGGACCTGCTCTTGCAGCCAACCTCCAACCATTATCACATCGTCGTAATGTTGTTTCTCTTTCTTTTTTCTACAAATACTATAAAGGGCACTGCACTCTAAAGAGCTAGCATCTCTTGTGCCATCTACTAAAATTCATTCTCGTCTCATCATACTTTGACTATTCCTAAGTGCTCCAAAAACTCTTATTCATCTAGTTTTTTTTCCTCGAACATCAGTTCTTTGGAGTTCGCTTTCTTCATCTTGCTTTTCTGATTCATATAATTTGCAATCCTTTAAGTCGTCTGTCAATCGTTACCTTGCTCTACAACCTTCATCTTTTCTCTTCCAGTAACTTCTAACTCTAAGAGTGGTTACTTGCAGCCTTGTTGTAAGCAAAGATTTTTAAAAAATAATAATAATAAAAATATGAATATATATATATATATATATATATATATATATATATATATATATATATATATATATATATATATGATATAGGGTTGGCATTTGGCAATGTTTCAGACACCGCCAGGCCGCCAGTTAGGTTGGTAAAATAGCAAATAAAAATTAATTTTATTTGTTACTTTATATGAATTTAAAACGGCAGAGCAAACAATATATTTAAACTTTAAATAAAAACGACAAAACAAATTTAAATTCTGAATAAAGTATAATAAGTATATAAAAACGAAAAAACTAACAATTTATTTAAATTTTAGGTAAAATAATTAAAATAAATTTTTTTTTTTTTAATTCTGAATAAAATTTCCAAACAAAATAGCTATAATTATAATGGGAAAAATATTTATTGTTTAAAATTAATGTCTTTATTTTAACTTAAAAGTGTTTCACTTCATAGAATTTAGAAAAAAAACAGTTTCAAATTTATTTAATCTGAGCTTAATTATTTTGAAACTTAATCATTTTTTAATATTTACTAAGAAAATAAAACATAAAAAAAGAAGATCTGTTAATAGGATTTAAACCCTCATCCAATGTTGAACTATTGAGGTTACACCTCATAAATACAACAATTAATCAACCTAAGCGCTACAACAGCATGTATAATTTTGATAATAGATTAATAGATGTAGGAAAAATTATCAACTTTAAACTATTAATTTAATTATTATGTTTGAACTATTTATTGAGACATATTTTAAAAAATATATTATTTTTATGATTTTATTTTCTCTGGTTTATCCTTTATTTATTTTATCATTTATTATAATCCTTTCTCTTTTCAGTTTATAGTTTATTTTTAATTTTCTATTTAAATTAGTTTAGTTTTTTTAGCGCATTTTTTAAATACATAAATAATCAAAATATTTCTTGGAACACATGAATTTACTGGTAAACGTAAGCATGTTCCTTTAGCACGTTTCTTTAGCGCTTTAAGGCGCTATTTTAATCAAAGAGATTATTACAGTAAATGATTAAAAATGATTAAGTATATATAAAGTATAATATAAAAAAAAATTGCTTTTCATAAATATGTTACATTTACTATGGATTTTTTAGACATTTAGGTTTAAAAATAACAAAATCTTAATAAAACCTTTATTAAGTTATTGTAATCGTTATTTTTATTATTACTAAGTTGAAAAGAATATGGAAAAGAAACAACTTTCTGAAAAAGTTTTTATTTCATTTTTTTGTTTTCCTAAATTAAAACAAAATAGCAAGCTAAAGTTCATTAATTCATTCAAAAATTAATTTTGCGCAATTACTATATATTGCGCAATTACAATATATATTTAATTGTCAACAAACAAAAGTTAAAAACAGTTAGCTCTTAATTGCCAAAAAACCAAAACTTTGCTTTAATGGATACTTTAAAATCATCATTTATCTTTCGAAAAAACAAATTTTTCATACAACCCATTGTCTTTAATTTTTTGTAACTAGTTTTTAAATTGAGTTTCATAACAACATTTTTTTAAAAGCTATTGTTCCGTTAGTAAATGAATGACAAATATAAATGTTAAACAAGTTACGGCACATAATTACTTTTTTATTTTATTGTACTGAAGAAAAAATGTAGCTAAAATAAACAGAAAATTAGTTATATACAACTGCATTAGAAAACAAAATTTTTTCTTTCTAGTTTTAATAAAAAAGCAACAGTAAAACAAGATTAAAAATTTGTTTTTTGGGCGCCCACACCGCTCCAGCTGTATCAAAGCAGGTCTAGGTTTGTCCCAGATATATATATATTTATATTTACTAAAATTTACAACATTTTAAAGTTATTTTAACTATATTTTAACATTCTATTTTTATTTCTTTGAAAACCTTGACACAAAAATCTGTAAAAAGCTTTGATTAAATAGTTATAATTATTTAGCCATACCATACTTTCATTTACAAACTTTGAATTTCTATTACATCTTAATTTTAGGATAAAAAAACTTTTCAATTGCAAAGCGTATGATAATGTGAAGTACCCAAAATAAAATTTGTCTTTTGAATATATATCTGTATAACTGACCGCAGTTATATATAATAAACGCAACTGTATTACAAAAACTAGATGCAAATTTAAAAAGATTTAAATAAACAATATTCAGTAAGTTTATTGTTTATTGTGCTACTGTGATTACTGAAAATTCTGATCTCAAAGAAAAGGTATATTTTAGTATTGGTGTGACATCATTTAAGTTAAGGTACGCAAACCATTTAAAATCTTTTTGGTCAATGTGGTAAAGTGATACCAAGCTTTATAAGGAGATTTGTAAAAGAAAAGATCATAAAAAATACAATAAAGTGGAAAATTATAAAATGCTGTAAACTTTACAACTCAGCAACTAAAATTTGCAACCTCTGGCTTTGTGAAAAATTTGAAATTTTTAATTATAATATAAACAACATACTTGATAAGAAAGACAAATATTATGTTTCAACATTCTAACACATCTCTCATTTTCAATTCTGATACAGGAGACTAAACAATTATGTATTTCTTTCATTACTTCAGAATTTATTCAGAATTTATAGTTTTTTTTTATGTTTTTGATTTCACAAATTTTTAAAATACATTAAAATATAAATTTTTAATATACAAATACATATATATATATATATATATATATATATATATATATATATATATATATATATATATATATATATATATATATATATATATATATATATATATATATATATATAGATATATATATAGATATATATATATATACAGCCCTCAGAATTAGGGTCTACATTCAGCAATGCTGACCTAACTGAAGACTTTAAAGTGTTTGAGGTTGGCAAAAAACTGCCTATTTTGTTTCTATGTCTATTTCTATGTAAGACCTTAGTATCAAATTTTTTTTGACGACCTGATGCTGAACTCTAAAAGATTGAGATTGGCAAACTATTGCCAATCTCATTTTTCCTAATTCCAAAGGTTGGTGTGTGTGTGTGTGTGTGTGTGTGTGTGTGTGTGTGTGTGTGTGTGTGTGTGTGTGTATATACAGTATTGGACAAAACATTTGCAACCAACATTGAACAATGCTAAAAAGTGTTCCTAATTTTACATGTCTTAAAAACAAAACGAACTATACGACCACAGCAAACAGTTCAGGAGTCTGGAGTCATAGCATGCCATGACATGAGCAATCAGCTGACAGGTGAAAGCACACAGGCAGAATTTCGTTGACAAGTGCCATTTTGCAGCGGACAAAACAAGTGCAACTTTTTTGGTTAGTTTCATTTTCTTAAGTCTAGTCCGTGTCAACGTCACGGAAGTGTTTTAATAATTGAAGGAAGTATCCAGAAGTTTCCAGAATCATGCAGAAGCTTCCAGAAGAAGCATCTGGAAGCATCCAGCAGCATCTAGAGACATTCAGAAGCATCCAGACGCATCCAGAAGCTTCCAGAAGCATTGAAAAGAAGCATCTAGAATCTTCCAGAACAGGTTCACACAGGTTCATTTTAATATATAAGAGACATGTAAATCGACATGTAATTCAGTCAGTATATGGAAGTCAATCAGTCAGTATTATCAAGACAGTTTATCGAAGTGAGTTTTATCAAAGTGTTTTATCGAAGAACATCAATACAAGAAGTGAAATACAACAAGTGTTTCATTACATCAATACAGTCCACATCCAACCAAGACGTTGTGTTTTACAGAGCATTATTGTATCATCACAAGGTAAATGTAACACGGTAAGCCTTGAGAAGCGTGATTATTTATTTTTATTATTTTTCTGACTTCAAGTGCAAAAATGGCTACCAACAGTCTTGGATTGGAACTAAAAAAGAAAATTATTGGCGATTACGTAAGTGGAATGTCACAAAAAAGTATTTATGATAAATATTGCGTGAAAAAATGGACCGTATCAAAACAATGTACCAAATATCGTTCTACGGGGAAGTTGGCAGCAGATAACCAAGGTGGAAGACCGCCTTCCACCACTTCTAGAGAGGATTCTATGATCCCCAGATCCGTCAAGAAGGATCCCTGGATATCATCAGTCGAGATACAAAAGCAATTAGAGCTGCCTGTATCAGACTGAACAATCAGACGACGTGCTGTTAAAGCCGGATTGTTTTCTCGACGCCCTGCAAAGAAACCGCTGATTTCACTAAAAAACCAGAAGAAAAGACTCCTGTTTGCTACATCTCATATTGACTGGAATGTGCAGAAATGTATATATATATTTATATATATATATATATATATATATATATATATATATATATATATATATATATTATTTAAAGAACCCTCAGTCAATGTAGCAGAACTCCGCTGCGAGTCAGGCTATTTGTCAGCCGATGTATGTACTGAAGCCCCGGCAGCAGGCTATTTTAGTGTGACATCAGAGTGCTTATCTAAACTAGCAATTCAAGTTATATATATATACATATATAATATATATATATATATATATATATATATATATATATATATATATATATATATATATATATATATATACAGTCCCTGGCCAAATTATTAGACGCACTCGAGTTTTTTAAGAATTTATCGCATTATACCAGTTTATATGCAGTACATTCACATTTAAACATGGATGTGATGGATTTTTATGTAGAAAATTCATTATACAATTCGTGTTTGTATGTACTTTCCATATATGGTATTACAGTGTGAGTCAATTAGTACATTAACATGTACAAGTCGAAAGCTGCTCCAGTCGCGTTTGCGGTGGCTTCAGCCGCAGACGTGTTTATCTGAACTGTTTGTTTAATTAGCAGTTTTACAGTACATATTACCCATTTAAATGTTTATTTCGTGTGCAACGTTTATAAATAATAACAAGTTTGATCACTTTAAGCACGGGTAGAAAAGCCGATCTTACACCATGCAAAAAAGCTGAAATAAAGGCCCTTGTGAATGCTAAAGTATTTTCATATCGCGAAATATCACGAAGATTGCAGATATCTGAAGCTAGTATACAACACATAAAACAGAAAATTGAGTCAGGGGAAGAATTGATCCCAAAAAGAAAGAAAAAATGCAGCAGAAAGCCTATTTTCACTCCAAGGGCAGAAAGATCTTAAAAGAAAATTTGCCTTGAAAACAGATTTGCTACCACAAAACTGATAACATCGCAACTCCAAGGTGTTAATATGAATGCTTCTGAATGCACTGTTCGAAGAAAATTAATAGATTTAGATTTTAAGGCCTGCCACCCTGCCAAGAAGCCCAAGTTAATACCTGCAATAAAAGCAAAGCATTTGATGTGGGCCAAACAGTTCCGTGATAAAGATCTGGACTTCTGGAGATCGGTAAGTTGTTACAATTTCTTTACAATTTCTTCACAAATAATGCATTTAACCTTTTTCTATGATGACAAGACCAGCACAGATGTTTAGTGTTTTTTGTTGCTATTATTGACAGGTCTGCTTCAGTGATGAAAGCACATTTGAAATTTTACTGAACAAAGCTCAGTTTGTGCGTCGTCATGGAGAAAAATTTCATCCTGATTGTGTTGTTCAGAATGTGAAGCACCCTAGAAAAGTGATGATTTGGTCAGTCATCAGCAGCAAAGCCACTGGACGTCTGTATGTGGTTAATGGTATGATGAAGCAAGACCAGTACAAAAATGTCTTGCAAAATCGGTTTATATATATTTATATACATATATAATGCGGTAGTGGTGTAGTGGTAAAGCGCTCGCTTCATAAGCGAGAGGTTCCGAGTTCGATCCCCACCATGTACGTGGTAGTACCGCGCTCAACTTGTTTTTCCGCGCAGCGGCCTTGTTCATCAAGGTTCGTGTTTCGGAGTTATAGAGTTGAGAGAGGGTTAAAACCACTATTAAGTAGCCTCCTCATCTGTAGTGGTCTTCTTGGCCTTGAGGAGGTGAACAAAAAAAAAAAAATTATATATATATATATATATATACACACACACATACATACATATATTTTCATATATATATATATATATATATATATATATATATATATATATATATATATATATATATATATATATATATATATACACACACATACATACATATATTTTCATATATATATATATATATATATATGTACAGTGATGGCAAAAAGTCTTGCAACAAGGCACAATTTTACACAAATCAATGTTTCCACGCCAGTAGGCTCAGTGTTATTATCTTATATTTTTATCTTTAGGTATAAATATATTTATAAAGATAATTTTGTAGTGTAAACAGTTAATTCAATGAAAATCATGGCTAAGATTTGGCAGCTTAGTAAAGAAGAAAAAGCATGCATTCAACGTCTTGCTAAAAGTGGTATGCCTCATGCAGACATTGCAACAATTTACATGGTTGAACCCACTACAATTTGGCGTGTTGTAAAGCAGGTTATCCCCCTGTCTCCTAAAAAGAGGTCTGGACGTCCTAGAGTCACTTGACAGCGT
Organism: Hydra vulgaris; assembly: GCF_038396675.1. Taxonomy (NCBI): domain Eukaryota; kingdom Metazoa; phylum Cnidaria; class Hydrozoa; order Anthoathecata; family Hydridae; genus Hydra; species Hydra vulgaris. The sequence continues at coordinate 33,919,575 of NC_088927.1, forward strand.
ACTGACCTCAGGATGGTAACAATGGTCAAGATGAATCCTTCAATAACCTCTGGTGACCTACAGAACAGCATACCAACACTTTCTAATGTCTCAAAGCACACAATCCGTCACAGACTTTCTGCGGAATTAAACTTACCTGCACGAAGGCCATTTAAGAAGCCATAATAAAGCCATAGTAACTGAAAAGATAAAAGAAAGAGAAAAAAGCGCATTGAGTTCTGCAAGAAACATCAAGATTGGACAGAAGAGCAGTGGACACAGGTGATGTTCAGTATGAGTCCATGTTTCGTCAGTTCTCTGATGTTAAGCTTTTGTTCGTCGACCTACTAGTTCTAATCCTACCAATCCTAAATACACATGCAAAACTGTGAAGCATTCACCTTCTGTAATGGTGTGGAGTTGTTTTTCTGCTCATGGCCTCGGAGATTTATACTTTTTGCCCAAAGGAGAAACTATGAATGCAAAAAAGTACCTCAACGTTTTGGATGAATCTCTAATCAATTTCATGATTATTCATCAGTGCACAATTTTTCAACATGATTCAGCACCATGACACACTGCGAAGTTTGCGAAGCAGTGGCTTGGATCAAAAAACACACAGTTGCTTAATTGGCCTGGAAATTCTCCAGATCTCAAACCAATTGAAAATCTTTGGATGTTAATCAAGAAGCGTGTATCTACTAAGAACTGCAGTTTATTAGATGGTTTAAAAAATGATATTCATTATGTATGGTGCACAGAAATTACATCAGGACTATGTGAAAATCTTGCCAAATCCATGCCCAAACGAATTAGTGCTGTGTTAAAAAACAAAGGATACCCTACCAAGTATTAATATATATCAAATGGTACATCTGTTTAAAATGGTTATACAATGTAATAAAAATAATTGAACTTGTTTTTGGTGAAAATATAATGTTTTTGGAAGTATTATTGTTTTTGGAAGTAATTATGAAAAGTATTTGTGGTGTTGCAAGACTTTTTGCATATGTGTAAACATTGCAAACATTGATTTGTGTAAGATTGCGCCTTGTTGCAAGACTTTTTGCCAACACTGTATGTATATATATATATATGTATGTATATATACATATATACATACATATATATTTATATATACATACATATATATATATATATATATATATATATATATATATATATATATATATATATACATATTTATATATACATATATATTTATATATATATATATATATATATATATATATATATATATATATATATATATATATATATATATATACATATATATTTATATATATATATATATATATATATACATATATATTTATATATATATATATATATAAATATATAAATATATATATATATATATATATATATATATATACATATATATTTATATATATATATATATATATATATATATATATATATATATATATATATATATATATATATATATATATATATATATATACATATATATATTTATATATATATATATATATATAAATATATAAATATATAAATATATATATATTTATATATATATATACATACATACATATATATATATGTAAAATATAAAACTAAATTCTTTTTGTTGTTTAACTACACAACTACACAATAAAAAGTTTCATAAAGAAAATTAAGAAACTTTTTAATAAATAAAAAAACTGTTAAGTGGGTTTTATACTCTCAACCTTATATTAGTTCAAGTGATTCAAGGGGGTCAGGGTACACAGCTGTTTCAATAATATAAAAGCGAGCCTTCACAAGTTTATCAATAAAAAAAAAAGTATTTACGCATAAAAAGAATAAATATTCACTAACTTTAAAATAATAGTTTTTTTTTTTTTCTATAAACGTTTTCATCTTCAAATAAAAAAAATATAAAAGATCTATCTTTCCTTGTTAAATAAATATTTATATTTAATGGAATAAAAATAAAAGTTGTAAAAATATTGCTAATAATTTGGGATCACTTTTCTGTTTTTTACAATTTTTACGGAAAACCTGACTTAGGCCAACTAAAATTTGATAACATAGCTACATGGCAAAGTTTTTGTTTCCATTTTAAAACAACCATGTGGCCTCAAATACTAGTAAAATAATACGATTTATTTTACTGATTTAAATAATGGCTGTTTCAGTTAACAATTAGGTTTAAGTAAAATTCTTTTGATTAATAGTAGTTTTAAAATGTGTATTATTTAAGAATAAATATCTGAAATTTTTTCTTTTTTTTTTTTGTTGATAAAAAGTGACAAATAATTCTTAAAATTTAGCCAAGTTCTTCATTTGCCGCATTCAATCTGAAATCAAAGAAAGTTATCTCTAATATTTAAAAAGTTAAAATTTTTTAAGTAACACCACTTAAGTGATTATTTGAACAAAAAAACAAGAAGCCGTAAAGCTCACTTTGAAACAGCGGTGGGTAACAACATCAGTTTTTGCTATGTCTAATAACATCTGTCCAACAACATCTGCAAATACACTGAGGTATAATAACATCTGTCCAACAACATCTGAAATTTCATTGATGTCAAGTAACATCTGTGTAAAAAGTATATGATTACTACAGATGTAGTTACATCTTTTCAATTATCTAGATAGAACAACATCTGTGCAACTACATCTGGAAATTTTACAGATGTAGTTACATCTTTTCAATAATGTTAAAAATAACTACATCTGTACAACTACATCTGTTAATTTTACAGATGTAGTAACATCTTTTCAAATATATTAAATATAACTACAGGATTTTATGAAATTATTAAACAATAATGTATTATTTTAACCAGATGTAATTTCATATATGGTTTTTTTCAGATGTAGTTACATTTGGAAAAAATAATAAATAAAAATGCATTATTTTTAACCAGATGTAGTTACATATAAGATTTTTTTCAGATGTAATTACATCTGGAGGAAATTCTTCTAGATGTTATTAGACTTGGAGAAAAATTACCAGATATAGTTACACCTTCCTAAAGATGTTGTAAGGGGTCATTAAATTTCCAGATGATATTAGACAGATGTTGCTTGAGTAAAATAAAAGACAGATGATCTTGGAAAAAAGTGTATAGATGATCTTGGACTACTCAACAGATATACTCAACCGTTCAAGGTATATTATGAATTTACCAGAATTTTAATGATAAATATAAATATTATGTTAAATAATAACAAATGCCTGAACTCTAAAAAGTAAGTTATATCAAAACAACATCACATATAGTAAATCTTTATTTTTATTAGTACTCTAATGTTAAACTTTGTAATTTGAAGTTCTTTATAAGAAACCTAAAATCGCTAATCTTTTTAAAGAGTAATAATATTCCTTAAATAAAATAACTAAGGTAAAATTACATTATCTATTAGTATCAACTTAAAAATTATCTATTATTATTAACTACATAACTACATATTCTATTAGTGAAACTTCATAACATAAGAGTAAAGCTCCTCTACCTAAAATTAAAATTTTAATTAGATATAAAGTTAAATATTTTTAAATGTTGAACATACTTATATTTACATTCCAGTTGAGTATCCAAAAATGTTGATACAAAGTAGAAAGTAACCTAAATTAAATTAAAAGATTTTTGATTATTTTAATGAAAAAACAAATGTTTCTTTAAACAAACATAAAATGTTTTTTTATAGCATAATAAAGAATAAAACATTTCAGATTTATTATTATATATATATATATATATATATATATATATATATATATATATATATATATATAATATATATATATATATATATATATATATGTATATATATATGTGTGTGTGTGTATATAGATCTATAGTTTGTTGTCTTTGGGAAGAGCGGAAGGAAAAAAGTGATTCTTACGCCAACACATACGCCACTTTTAATTACTTTTGACTTTCATCCAACATTTGCGTGTTGGAGCCAAGTAAAAACCATTAATTTAATTACAAATAAATCATTTTTTTTAAAAACCACAAAAACGCAAATTTAATTGACCAGAATTTTTTTTAAACATTCTGAATGTTTTTAACAATATAAGCAATGTTTTTATTTTTATTTTTTTTAATAAAATGTTTTTATTTTTAATTTTTAATGCGCAAAGTGTTGCTACATTGACTATCTTATAGCCTGACTCGCAAGGGAGTGCTGCTACATCGACTGACAAATAGCCTGACCCGCAAGGGAGTGCTGCTACATAGACTGAGGGTTTGGTTGGGGCAGGCAGTCTATCAATTAATAAAAAAAAAAATAATTCCGGTCTTGAATTTTAATTTTTACTTTTTGTCAACAAAATATGGAAAAAACTTTCGGACAACATCTAAGGGTTCTATATATACATATATATATATATATATATATATATATATATATATATATATATATATATATATATATATATATTTATATATATATATATATATATATATATATATATATATATATATATATATATATATATATATATATATATATATATATATATATACACACATATATATATACACGCATATATATATATACACACACATATATATACACACACACACACACACACACACACACATATATATATATATATATATATATATATATATATATATATATATATATATATATATATATATATATATATATATATATATATATAATCTGCATTTTTTTGCGAAAAAAAACAAACACTGTTTGCCATAAAAAACATTTTTAAAAAAAGGTCCTCAAATTTTAATTTGGACAGTGCCCAAATATGGTGCCGCCCAAATTAAAATTTGAAAAATTACACGTTTTAAAAATTAAATTAAAAAAATATATATATACACACACACACATATATATTTATGGTTAAGCAGAATAATTCTGTGAATCAGTCTCAAACCCCTTCTTCATCTATTTGGCTGGCATAGATGTAAACTTGTGTTACATTGTTTCCTGCCTAGGATGACGAACGCTGGATCTTCTTGACTCTTCTCATAAGTTTTTGCTTATGCCTCCTTGATAGTCGCTAGGCAACTCTTCCTAATATCTCCTAACTGTTTTAATATATCTTTTACTAATATTCGTGGTCAGCGAAGCAACCTCCCATCAGTTGAGTTTTACCTTTTGCAAAATTTACCACACTTGCTTGCTCTTAGTGAGACCAATTTAAATTCTATTTCCTCTTCTGATCTTAGTGTTGATGATTACTATCCTTTGATTGGCAAAGAGTCCAATAATCACATGCTTGGATTAGGGGAGGGGGTATACATAAGCATCAACTCATCTATTTGTCTTCTTCACTTTATCACCTTTCTCTATGTTCTTTATCATTTTCCTTCTTCCCAAAACTGCACTATTTTAGATGTAATTTCTGATCAAACTGACCATACCCTCTCTCTTTACCCCTCTCCCAATATTATTGTTATTGGTGACTTAAATGCTTAACACACTGAATGACTTGGTTCTAACGCCACTGACCCTGCTGGCACTAAAGCCTATAACTACTGCATTTCTCAATCTCTTACTCATATAGTTAACTTTGTGACCTCCTCAAAAAGGATTAAAAGCTTCCATTCAGGCATGAATGGAAGCTTTTAATCCTTTTTGTTGGTTCCAAGTCAAGCCTCATTCTACTCTGGTTTTCACCCTCTTGTGCAGCTGGTATATCTAATCGTAATCATTTTTTTCATCTTTTTCAAAAGAACAACTCTCTTGAGAACAAGCAGCTATTTATTATTGCAAGAACTTGGTGTAAAAAAATGCTGTCAGATGCTAAGCTCCATTATTCTCACCTCATTAAATCTCGTATCGTATCTCAGAAGTTAAGCTCTAGAGACTTTTGGAAAATCTTCAACAGCGTTATTAACAAGGGTAGGTCTAACGTTCCATCTCTCATTCAAGGGACTAACCTTATTACCTCTCCCAAGATAAGGCAGAACTATTTGCAAAGAACTTTTCTTCTAATTTGACTCTCGAATCTTATTGCCATTCTCTTCCTTATATTCCAATTAAATAGGTTAACATATTGTTAGACATTCAAACCACTCCAGCTTCCGTTGCTAAAGTATATCTTGATTAAACTCTTCTACAACTTCTGGTCCATACGACATTTCTGTCATAGTCTTACAAAATTGTTCTCTAGAACTCTCTTCAATTCTTTCTAATTTATTTGCTATATAACTTTTTGCTATATAATTATAAGAGCTTGACTGAATCTTGTTTTTCTGCCTGCTGGAAATTAGCATCTGCTGTTCCAATTTTCAAAATACTCAGAGAAATACTCACATTCTGACCCCTCCAAATATGGTCTAATCAGTCTTCTTTCTATTATTAGCAAGGGCATTGAGTCCTTGATAAACAAGTTTCTCACATCCCATCTTGAGTCAAACAACTTACTGTCAGACAATCAATATGGTTTTTGAGCCTCTCACTCTATGACTGACTTGCTAACTGCTGTGACTGAAAGATTTTATTGTGCATTAGATAGGGATGGCTAGGGCTATTGCTCTTGACATATCTAAGGCTTTCGACAAAGTTTGGCATACTGGTCTACTCCATAAGCTCTTTTCTTATGGTGTATCTGGAAAAGTTTTTAAGATTTTTAATTCATTTTTTTATAACCGGTTTATTAAAGTCATCCTCGAAAGTCAACACTCCTTTATTTCCAGTAACTTGTGGGGTACCTCAAGGTTCAATCCTTGGTCCTGTTTTGTTTCTTATCTACATTAATGATCTTTCCGACAACCTTACATCTAAAGTAGCTCTTTTTTCTGATGACTTAAATTTATACTCCTGTCTTGACAAAAAGTCTTCTTTTTCAATCGCAATTAACAGGGAGCGGATCTTGAATTTCTCTCTCCTAACCCTGACAGTTTCATTCTCTACCTGTACAAATCTCTTTTTTAATCCCTGGTTCTTCTAATAATGCTCTTTCTTCTAATAATGCTCTTGGCTGGTTCTTCTAATAATGCTCTTTCACTTCTAGACAAGGTCCGAAAACGCATTGTAAATGTAGTTGGACCTGCTGTATCTGCTATGCTTGAGCCTCTATCTCTTTCTCTTTTCTACAAATACTATCATGGTTGCTGATCAAAGGAGTATTATCTCTAGTTTCATTAACTAAAACTCAATCTTGCTTGACTCGCCATTAAGCAAAATATCATTCTCTTACTGTATCAGTCCTGCTTGCTCTAAAAACTTTTATTTCAACCCTTTGCAACTCTCCTATCTTCATGTTTTCCTGATTCATACAACCTTCAACTTTTCAAGTCTTCTGTCAACTGTTTCTTTGCTCTATAACTCTATTCTTTTTTTCTAATAACTCCCAACTTAATAGTGGTTGCTTGCAGCCTTGTTGGAAGGGAATCAGAATTAAAAAAAAAAATCAATTAAATTAAAAAACAATTAAAAAATGTTGGGTCCTCAAAATGGAAAAGAAAATATTAATTTCTGTTGATAGATTAAGAGTAGCTTAGTCTTTTATTGTTTTATTAAAACAAGTTTTATTAAAACTTGGACTTAGCGCACCATAATTGGCCTCATATATATATATATATATATATATATATATATATATATATATATATATATACATATATATATATATATATATATATATATATATATACATATATATATATATATATATATATATATATATATATATATATATATATATATATATATGCATGTGTTTATATATACATACACACACGCACGCACGCACGCATGCACGCACGCACACACACACACACACATATATATACACATAACGCCATATTTGACATTATAAAATTCTCTTAATTTTTTTATTTTTTAAAGACAAACTTTTTTAAATTACTGCAATAAAATTAGTTACCGCAAAACAAGTTAAATGTTATTTAACAGCTTTTTTATTATTACTATAAGCATTTTTAAAAATATTTGATGTTAACAAATTTTATTCTTTTCTCGACATTTGCATAAATGAATTAAAATATGTTAAATTTTTGAATTTTTACAATGAATATTTCTTAAATTTCTAATTGCGACTTAGCAACTACAAACGATTTTTATTTAAAAAAAATTAACGAGTAGCAAATTAAAAAATTATGTTAATTTATTTACTTTATTTATTAAAAGTTTATTATTTTATTATTAAAATTATATTAATATATATATCATTTATTAAAAAACAATTGCTGCGATTTAACTAACATTATAAAAAAAAAGTTTAACTTACGTTTTGTGCAAATTTTTGATCCAGCTATTTATTTCAAATTTTATATTGAGTAAAAAAAAAAAATTGTTAAGGAAGGAAAACCAAAAAAACAATTGCGATAAAAATGAGCACATTTTTTTTTAAGAACAAAAAAATTTCAATATTGAATAGTGTTTAGTAAAATTTTAAAATAAATATGACAATCTAGTTAAACCCATGCATTAACTTTAATTTTAGTAAACTTAAATATATTTTTTAAATCAAAATTAAATTTGATATCTTTTAAATATTAATTAAATTATTACTTTTTTTAATCAGAATAAAATTAAATATTTTTATTAAAATAATTTTGAATTAAATAAATTTTTTTTTTTTTTCAGAATTAAATTAAGTTTTTGTGATCTTTGCTTCAAACTCAACTTCAAGCCCGCACCCCTTCCTCATTTATCAGGCTGACGCAGATGAATTTATAATACATTGTTTCCAGTTTAGGAAATTGAATGCTGGATCTTCTTGACTCAATGCATGAGTTTTGCTTGTGTCTCTGTTTTTATGACTAGGCAATTTATTCTATTTTCTCCTAATGAGTGTACAACTCTAAATTTCAGTTTTGTGGATCTGAGGCCGGCTAGAAGTTAGGTTTCTGAACTCTGTGGTTGATGGAATCAGCTCTCAAAGAGGCTGATTTCATCAACAGCTGAAAAATATCAGAGTACTAACATTGCCTTGCTGCGCATGGATGGTATCCTTGTTTTTACTTTTGGTGTGCATTGTCAAGGCCACATTTGGAGCCCTTTGTTATGGCTAAGGGTTTACTAGAAGTAGTGAGGCAATTGCTTGGGCTATTAAACAGTGTACTGAGTACTGTCTATGCTATGAGTCAAGATCTTTAACAAATTTAAAAATGAATAAAGTACCAAAAACTATGAAACACAAAAAACCTTCCTCACCATCAAGCTCTCTAAAACTATCATTCACTAATATTCGTGGTTTTTGAAGTAACTTTTCTTCAAAGTTCACCAGACCTAGTTACTTTTTGTGAGACTATTTTGAGTTTAACTGTCTCATCTTGTAATCTTAGTGTTGATGGTTATCTTCCTTTAATTCGTAAAGACTCCAATAGTCACATGCTTGGCCTGAGCATTTACATTTGTAAGAATTTACCCATTTGCAGGGAAACTAGGTTTGAATCCATAGACTACTCTTTTATGTGCTTTCGTATAACACCACTTCACTTGATTGCCTTTCTCTTTGTTCTATATCGCTCTCCTTCATCTCAAGACTGCACTCTTTTTGATGTTATTTCTGATCAAATAGACCAAGCCTTCTCTCTTTATCCATCAGCCAATATTATTATTGTTGATGACTTCAATGCTCGTCACACTGAATGGCTCGGCTCTAGTGTAAGTGACTCTGCAGGCGTTAAAGCCCACAACTTTTGCCTTTCTCAGTCTCTAACTCAAATAGTCAACTCTCCAACTTGTTTTTCAGACAACCTGAATCACTTACCTCTTCTACTCGACTTATGTCTTGTTTCTGATCTTAGTTAGTGCTCAGTCTCTCCACATTCACCCTTAGGTGCTTCGGATCACAGTTTGATCTCTCTAAAACTATTATCTCATTATTCTTCATCATCTGAATCCCTCTATTGTACCTCTTACAACTACCTTAAAGCTGACTGGGACTCTTTCTGTAATTTTCTTCGCAATAACCTTTAGGTAGAAATCTTTCATCTTCCTGCTAACAAATGTGCTTCTTACACAACCTCTTGGATTCAGGCTGGCATGGAATCTTTTATTCCCTCTCAACGATTCCAAGTCAAGCCTCACTCTTTACCTTGGTTTCATGCCAAATTATGTTGCTGCAAAATCGCCAAATTGTGCTGCTGCAATTTCTAATCAAAACCATTACTTCCATATCTATCAGCAAAACAATTCTCCAGAAAACAGACACCTGTTTATTACTGCTAGGAACCATTGTAAAAAGGTTTTGTCCAACGCCTAAGCCCACTATTCTCAGGTCATGAAATCTTGTATTTCATCTCAAAAATAAGGCTGTCATGACTTCTGGAGTATCTTTAACAGTACTAATAATAAGGGAAAATCTGATATTCCACCTCTCTTGTATAGTTCAGATTTTATCACCTCACCTAAAGACAAAGCTGAATTGTTTGCTAAGAACTTCTTATCAATATCATCTCTTGATTCCACTAGTTGCGTTCTACCTGATATAGCCAACAAACAAGTTGATCCATTGCTTGAGATTCGTATCACTCCAAAAACTATTTAACACATGCTTTCAGTCTCGTTTTCCAGCATGCTGGAGAGCAGCATCTGTTATCCCTATTTTCCAAAATTCTGGAGACTAATCTGACTTATTTCACTACTGCCTCATTAGTCTTCTTCTTATCATAAGCACGATTTTTGAATCTTTAATTAACAAACACTTAATCTCTCATCTTGAATCTAATAACTTACTTTCTGATCACCAATAGGTATTTCGATTTTCTACAGTTGATTTGCTAACAGTAATAACTTATAGGTTTTATCGAAAATTAGATAAAGGTGGAGAGGTTAAGGTCATCGCTCTTGACATTTCTAAAGCTTTTGATAAAGTTTGGCATGCTAGTCTTCTCCATAAACTTTCTTCTTACAGTGTATCAGGTAACATCTTTAAGCTTATTAAATACTTTCTCTCCAATCGTAGTATAAAAATTATCCTCGATGGACAGCACTCTTCTTAATATTCTGTAACTTCAGGAGTTTCTCAAGGTTCAATCCTTGGCCCTATACTCTTTTTAATTTACATTAATGATCTTCCAGATATTCTCACATCTAAGGTGGAATTGTTTGCTGATGATACTACCATTTACTCTTGTCATGATAAGATAATAGGCACTGCTCTAAAGAGCTAGCGTCTCTTGTGCCATCTACTAAAACTATTCTCGTGTTACTCGTCATTCAATTAAGTCTCATATTTTTTCTGTGGCTGTTCCTAAATGCTTCAAAAACTCTTATTCCTCTAGTTTTTTTCCTTGAACAATAGTTTTTTGGAATTCGCTTCCTTCATCTTGCTTTCCTGATTCATATAATTTGCTAACTCTTAAGTTGTCTGTCAATCTTTATCTTTTCTCTACTAGTAATTTCCAACTCTAATAGTGGTTGCTTGCAGCCTTGTTGGAAGCGAATATGTTTAAAAAAAAAAAAATCAACCATTGCAATAAAAATAAACTTTAAATTTTATTTTAGTTTTTTTATTTTTTTATTAGTAAATAGCGCTTATATCAAACATAATTGTCATTCAAACTTTTGTAACTAATATTTTTACATAAACGTCATTCAAAAGTCAATGTAACTTTTTTTAAATTACTTACTTCTTTTATCTTACCGCTTATTGAATAATTTAAAAGTAAAAAAATGATAAAAAGTCGCTTAACCGAAATAGCTTACTGCCTACATAAAATTGCTAAAAGCGTACGTAAATCGCTCTACGCGTAACGCTTTAAAACAATGCCTGATATATATATATATATATATACAAAATATTTAAAAAGTATGTACATATATATACTTTTAAAAACATGTGTAAGTGTTTTATTGATAAAACTTTTAAAATAGTTAATTTATGTCAACAAAGATAAAATTATAAACACTAATGACTAAAAAATTTACCTCATCTTCAGCTGGTGTTCGCTCTGGAACCTCTGGTAGTGTATAAAAAATCCAAGAATGCACTTCAGCAAGACTAAAATTACCAGTAAGCTTAAGTACATTAAAAGGCCTTTCTTCATCGAAAACATGAGATCGCTGATGTAAAGATAAAGGTTTGATCTGGTATTGGCGAACTTGCGATGTTTTGGGTTGCATTCGTGGCGTTACATAAGCTTGAAGAAGGCCATACTGCCCCTCAATTGTTCTAAATATCAAAACAATATTTAACTACTTTCCATTACTTTTATGTAACATATCACTTATATGCAACTATTAACTTCAACTAATTATAAATTTTAGCTAAAATTCACATATATATATATATATATATATATATATATATATATATATATATATATATATATATATATATATATATATATATATATATATATATATATATATATATATATATATATATATATATATATATATATATATATATATATATATATATGAAGACCTTAGTGGAAAAACCGGCATTGTCACATTTAAAAAGTATTGAGAAAGTATTTATTGATCATTAATAAATGTCTTTATTTAAAGCAAAGAAAAAAAAAAAATTTAATTAAAACATTAAAAAAGTTTTGTTTTTGATTAAACTTAAAATAATTTGATTAAAATAATTATAAAATAAATTTAAATAATTTTAAATCCTAAAATAATTTCATTAAAATAAGATAATTATAATATAAATTTTTTTAAATTACTTAGTTTCATTTGCTTTAAATAAACTTTTATTAATGATCAATAATTACTTTCTCAAAACTTTTTAAATGTGACAACACTGTGTATATACAGTGTGTATATACATATATATGTAAATGTATATACACTGTAGTGTATTTTATAATTTCTGACTTTTATGGTGACCTTACATTTCTTGATTCTATACACTTTAAAAAAAAAAAAAATAATAACAATAATAAATATTTATATATACATATGTGTATATAAATTAATGTGAATACTTTTATATTATCATATATAATTGTGTATACATAAAAGTAGCTCAACCGATAAACATGAAAGTTTATATGTTACTATTACATGCAGTATTAAATAAACTAAATTGCTAATAATTAAAACATAATATTGCTACTCAAAACTTTTTCCATTACCACAATCATCAATTTCGTCCATTCATCATACTGACTGCTTATAATTCTTTCCATTACTTTTATATAAAATTTAATTTTATACTAAACACTCTAAATTGATAAATTAGAATGCATTTTTTCAAGTTAAAACAAAAGCAAGTACAATCTCCTAAAAATCCTCTACATCATTATCTACACCATCCAATATCAACATCATTCAACTACATTATTTCCACCATCAAAGAAATAAAAAATTCCAAACCTACAACTATGAAGAAAACTATGTTTGAAGCACATTTCCAGTTAAGACCTGTAAGTCCATCACAAAGAAAATCACCCCAATCAGCCTTAAGGTAATACAAAGTGCAGTAATTAGTCTGATGTAGAAGATGTGCCAATTAAAAGTTTTAATGATATCATAGAACCACTTAGAGGAGATTAGGGAGAAACTGAGCATAAACTAGGGTTAAAGACACAATAAATCAAAATGAAAGTAAGAAATTAGGGTTGTCTGAAAATTGAGTCACAAGTTAACTATTTTAGTAAAATATTAAGAAAATGAAAAATATTGAACTTTTGGAGCCAGCAGGGTCAGTTATACTATAAACACAGTAGTATAACAGGTGATCAGGATGATATGACCTAAATTTTAAAAAAACAAAAAATTATTTTTATTTTTTATTAAAAAGTTTCAATTTTTGAATAAAGTTGAAGCTTTTTTGTCAATTTTTATAAAGGTTTAGTAAAGATAGCTTTTTAAAAAGTCGAAATCAACTTTTTTTGTTCTTATTTGTTAATTTTTATAAAGATTTAGCAAATGTTACTACCTATAAATGTCTTTGATTCATTCTGTATTATTCGAAAGTCACAAAAGTTTAAAATATTTTATCTTCACTACAAACTACCTAAAACCTAAGATTAGCACTGTTTTTAATATAAAAAACTTTATTACAGTGATTTCAGAAAGAAAAAAAAAGTGGGTCATTGGGATGTAACAAAAGCTGAACATTGAAATTAGTACAAAACACGTTAAAAATAATAAAAAATATAGTCGATGTACTTCAGTTTGTATTATATATTGTAATACAAAATATATACATAAATCTGTTTCAAAAAAGTAATGGACTTAAGTTGTAGCAAAAAAGTAAAGCCGTCAACATAACTTTACTTGACTTTGCAATGGCATTTGTTAAAGTTTTACATATTTAAAGTTTTACAAGACTTAAAATGTATGGTACAAATGGAAATCTTCTTAACTGGGTCAAAGCTTTCTTGATAAACTGCAAGCAACGTGTAATATTTAGAGATTCAATTTCTGACTGGGTCAATGTAACTAGTGGAGTACCACTAGCATTCCACAAGTTTCTGATTTAAAGCTGACGGTCTTACCTCTCTGGATTTACCTCAAGACTTTACTCTCAGAACATGTCAGAAAATATTTTTAAATATTTTACACTCAAAACTTGCTCCACTCTTTAATATTGTTAGAAAAACTCAAAAAAGTTAAAGTTGCAACTAGTATATAATAAATAACCAACTTTACATCAACGTCTTACACTTTTTGGAATATTTTGTTAGATTTATGTCAAATCAAACATTTACAAAATGTATGCAAATGACATAAAGCTCATGAAAGGTGTCAAAAACAATAAACAGAGAAAGTTTACAATTTGGTCTGCACAAGATTGTTAAATGGATGCAAACCTGGGTACAGAGTTGTTAACAAGACCAAAAGTAGCAAGGCCAAGGCCACACAATACCAGGGTGTTAGCCAGGAATAAAATTTATACAGCGTTTTCATAATATTGGGAATTTAGATTTCTGTCGGCTGGTGAGTAAAAAAAAAAAAAAAGGTCACGCATAACAAAATTTTCCACGCAAATCTTGTTGCGCCAATACCCAGTACTAATAAAATATATATAAAAGTTTCTCTAGTTTTAACGTTTATGTTGCTTTTTAATAGTGAAAACTATTTTTAAAATAACGGCTGTCTTTAAAAACAACATACATTATAAGGAAAGTTTTAACAATTTATTTAAAATACTTAGAACCTTTTTTTAACCTTTTTTATATTTACACAGATATTCATATTTTTGCAAGCTAATTTTATATGACTTTTATCAATAAATAATTTGTTAGTGTAAATTTTAAACTTCTTCATGCTTTTAAACTTTGCCATAAACACCATCGGCGATAAGAAAAAATAATTATTTATATCTTAAGGTTGATAGCTTTCAGATAAACTTGGCTCACAATGCGCATTTTAAACGAGAGTTTCTCAACATACGAGCTTGTTTATTTAGGTGGTCATGCAGAAAGTTTTGTCGCCCAATAATATCTAATGCACAAGATAATGATTATTAAAACCATTAGCTCTAAAGCTTAGCACTTGCTGTGTGAACAAAAAGCTTGTATTTTGCATACAAATAAAAATTCAGTAAACTGCTACAAAGAAAAATTGTCAAAACACTGCCGGAATACAAGAAATTACCGTGAATATTCTGTGAAAAAACTACAAACATTAAATATTCACCAATTGCCTGCAAGCTCAAATAAAAAAATCAAATGAGATTTACGTTGTAAACTTTCAATTTACAACGTAATTCTCATATTTTGATTTTTACATTTAAACTCGTCGACAAAGTACTCAAACAAATCGTCGTCAAAACAAAAAGATTTGGAGCTGATAGACTAGAACCGGTGAGTTTACTTAATGGAACTATTCCTATAAAATGTTCTTTTACAATGCCGTTGTTTTCGAAAGTGGCATGTATAGTTAACTGTTCAATTGAAGTAATATCAGAAGTTTCATCCAAAAAAAAAAGAAAAACTCCCACCATTTCTAAGTGACTGGAGTAAAGTATTTTTGACAAAATCAAAGATAATATTTATATACTTAGTAATATATTGTGGAGACATGTATGTTGCATTTGCTGGGCTAGACAAAATGTGTGACTTAACTTCCTTACAACCACACGCAGCAATAAGTTCAATAATGTCTGAAAAACTATGAGTGTGTGCCCAGTTTTTCATGATTAACAAATGCGTGACTCAAAAGAAGGTTTTAATAACGAACCGAGAGTTACTTGTTTTTAATGTTTCTTTAGCAAGGGTATTTTCACGCAGCATTTTAAAGATATTCGAATCTTGCTTAGTCATTTCATCAAAAGCTTGTTTATTTTTTAAAGCTATAGTATGCCGATGCGTATTTAAGTGATCGTTAGCACGCTCAAAAAATTGGAAAATAACACTTCATACTTTTCTGTTATTTTAAATCGTAGGTCTTCTATATTTTTGATTGGTATTTGTGCTGGCTTGACTTTCTTTTTTTCTCTTTTTCCAAGAACTGAAGTTAAAGGAATGGCGTATACATCGTTTTCGCTTACTGCTGATGTAGACTGATGAGGACTTTGGTATACTACTGGTGTAGTATGATGAGGACTTTTACTTACTGCTGATGTAGACTGAGGAGGACTGTGGCTCACTACTGATGTAGACTGATAAGAACTTTCATTTACTGCTGATATAGACTGATGAGGACTTTTGTTTACTACGGATGTAGACTGATGAAGACTTTCACTTACTATTGATGTACATTGTTGACTATAGTTTTGCACACTTGTTTCTTTGTATTTCTCAAATAACGTTACAATAGTTTTTAATTTAATTTTTTTATATTTCTTTTTAAAATAGTACTTTCCATTATTTGAAGGCATTTTGTTGTCGCTTTTATTTTATTGATTTGAATCTAAATTATTTGAAGCAAAACGTTTTTCAATAGAATAGAACTTTTTTCAAATAGAATGTTAGAAATTTAAAAATTTTCGTTGTTAAAAAAGATTTTGTTGCTTTAGACAAATAGAGCGTCAATGCCTTTTGAGTGAATTTTTTCTAATCAAATAGAAGTTCGGTCGAATAAAAAGTTAGTGATAAGAACTTTCACTGCTTGGTGGTATTTTAGAATTAAATTCAATAAGCAACTACGGCCAGGGGAGATTGGTTGACCGCGCAAATAAATATTAGCGACATATTTCTTTTAGTTGTAACTTTAGTATGTGTAAATTTAAAAAAAATTGATTTTTGTATTTGTAAATTTTGTTTTACTAAATTAAACTTTTTTTTTTTTGTTATTAAAATTTTTGATTTGTAAATTTAAAAAAAAAATTGTAAAAATTGCAAATAATTTTTAACATTTATAAGCACAAATGATTTATTAACTTAATTAATATTAAAATTCTTGCACTAAAATGTGTCACAAGCAAATTTCGTTTACTAACAGTATTTTTAATTACCTTAATAAAAAACTTTTTTTTTTTTTTTAAAAGTAGTTTCGAAATGACATTTACCTCCACTAAAGTCATTTTTTGAATAATTACTATGTTAAAATCTTTGTTACTTTTCTAACTAAAGTTAACAGCATTTGTTAGTTTAAAATTTTTTATTGTAAATAAAACATTTAAAATAAAAAAAGCGAATAAAAAAACTATGTAATGAGCGAAATAAAAAAACTTAAGATCAACGTCGTCAGTTAAAAAACAAAGTTTTTTTATTTTTATTTATTTATTTTTATTTTATTTTTGAATGAATGACTTCTACGCTTTTTTTCTTGTAAAGAGAGTAATTGTTCTTGATCGAATAAATTATTTTCTTCGTTTCGAGTACCAAGTATTACAACGAGTCTTGCTTGTTGTAATACTTGGTACTCGAAAACCGCTTTTGTTAAAATTAAAAAATTTTTGTTAAAATTAAAATAAAACCACTTTTGTTAAAATTGACTAAGGTTATGCACAGAATTCAACAAAATCAAGACCAAGGCACGGCCTCAATTTTTGGTCTTAAGGCAAGGTCAAGGCCAAGACTAAAGACTAACAACTCTGCTTGGGTAATGGAGTTAAAAGTAAAAAATGTCATTTATGTTAAGTCTGGACCAATAAAATATACTACTTTAGGGATGAAATCAAACAGGATGGAATGACCAACAGAGTAGTTTTTAAAATCACTAATTCCAAAAAAGATTTTGGAACTCAAACGTCTGAGAATCTTAAATATACTCAACAGTGTAGCATAGCACCAAACAAAGCAAATAAAATGCATAGAATTTTTAGACACAATGCTTGTATCAAAAGACACTGCCATTTGGAAAAAAATTTATACTGCATACATCAGAACACATCTGGAATTTGATATACAAGCTTGATAGCTTCATTAATTCAATAGATACAACACAATACCATGAAAGTTTCTTAGGCTTTAAAAAACAATTACTACAAGACTTGATACAAAATAAAATTAATTACTCTGAAAAAATAGAGGGGGATTTTCCCGGAACATTCTTGTTTCAGAAAAAAATATACTTATCCTTTGATTAATTTTATAATTAAATAATGATATTCATAAAGTAAACTTTATTAAAATCAAGAAAATTAAATGTTTTGAAGAGTTAACATAAAGGTCAAGAAGTGTGCTTAAGATATAAAAAAAATCACATTCAAACTTTGTCATCACTATGAAAAGGTTTACTTGGATAAATTTTGACTTTGTATGATGGGAGCTTTTGCTATAATCTATTTAACAAACACAAAATTAAAAATATTTAAAAATAATTGACTCATTTATCTATAAGATAAATTTTAGCTTATTTAATATTTTCTATTTTTTATTACATTTTAGAATCTGTCAAGGTAATCAAAATTGCTGTTGCAACGGAGTTTGATTTAATACCTGGTTGTAAGCTTTGTACTTAATGTTGAAAACTATTGTATTTAAAAAACAACAAAGAAGATTATAAAAGCAATTCATATAAACATTAAGCTAATGACTTTAATGAAATGAATTTTGAACTTAGAAAAAAATAGTGTATTTCTTTTGGAGGAGCTTCAGATCTTGTTTGTGAGTACCATAAATATGCATAATTGAAACATCTGACATGCTTTTAGCATACCAGATATTTCAAATCTTTAATACTAGATATTTCAGACTATAAAGATCTCCTGACATTAGTTGTATATGACAGTTGCGATAAATGCCCATTTAATAACGCACTAAAAGAGTATCTTACTAATATCTTTATAGAGCCCAACATTGAAGAAATAACATTTGGTCAGTTGCAAAAAGCTAACAAAATTGTGCTTTATTTCCAGTAATTTTTACAAAAGTTTGACAACAAATGAACTAATTAGAGACCATTACTAAATAGGCAGCATATTTAAAACATCTAAAAATCATATTACCATTTAAACATATTTTAATACAACTAGACTTTGCTGAAAGCTACAGTATTTCAATAAAAAATGCAGCACAAGATTTTGATTGGAATAACAGTCAAGCAAGACTGATTCTTTTGTTATTTAGTTAAAAATTTAATATTTAAAATTTAAAAGTGTGTCATCTCAGATTGTCTGCAACATAATACAATCTCAGTTCATTATTTCATTCATAATACCTAACTTCAATCATTGCATTAATTTCTGTGATAGCATATATTTATAATACAAAAATTATATCTAACATATCAACATGAACAAGACTATAAGGTAGCTGCAGAATGGCATTTTTTTTTTTGTTATATCACACCAGAAGAGGGCTTATAATGGTGTTGGAAGCTCTGTCAAGCAACTTGTAGAAAAGGCAAGTTTAGGATCACTAATAGATTTTATTAATTTAACTGAGAAAATGTATGATTGGTGTAGACAAAATATCAAAGAAACATATTTTATATACATTTTAAATGATGCAATTATATTACACAGCATAAGCTTAAATTTAGAAGAACATGCTCTACATGTTCAACAATTCGAGGAACAGGAAACCACCATTGTTTTATGTGACAATCTCAAACTAATTTACAGCTGAAAAGGCTGTCGTTTAGCAATGTTTAAATAAATATAAATGTTTCAACAATGCAGAAAATCCAAACAATGCTATTTGTTTCCCTTGCACAATGAATTTATGTAACATGTGTTGACAATGCAAAATGGTTTTTGGGCAACATTGTGAAAATGTAATTGCAAGTATTTTTATTTTTAGACATTTGTATAAAATATATTTGCTGTATACCAATAATGCATGTTTTATGCAAAAAGTTCAATTAGCAGCAGGTAGATGCTATGAACTATCAGCTTAAAAAGCAACTAGCATAAATAATAACATAATTATATAACAACAGCTAAACTATTAATTTTATCTATTGGCTTTAAACTTTTATATTTATTTAGCTAAAATTGATCTTACAGCATTTTAATTACTTGATGTTAATTTTGAATTTTTTATGATATGATAATATTTTTTTAATACACAATATTTATTGTTATTGATGCACAAAAAAACTTTGTTTTTTGGTTCGCCATTATGATTAAAACTTATGTGTCAACACATGTTACATAAATTCAAAAATAAAGTTTTTGCTTGCAGTTAGCTCACCAGTAAGCTACCTTGATAACAAAAAAGATGAAACCAAGTTTTTTAAGTTTTATTTTCAAAATAATAAATGAATAATAAAACTGTTCAATAGAAAATAAAAAGCCTAATTTTTAAAATAATATATTAATCAATATCCAGTTACATGTCATTGGACTTCGATGCATTTTTTAACATGACGGTCCATACTGTTAATTAATGACTTCAAATAATCCAAGGAAAGTCTGTTCCAAACTTTTTGAATTGCAACCTCTAAATCATCTAAATTTTTTGGTTTTTTTTTTTCTGCTGCTTTTATCATTAGCCCCCACACATTTTGAATGGGGTTAAGATCCAATGAATTAGCGGGCCAATAAGAAACTTTCCATTTATGTTCTGTAAACCACTCAGAAACTGATTTTGAAATGTGGCACGCTGCCCCATACTGTTGAAATGTGAAACTCCTTGGGAAAATATTTTTTTTAGAGTTAGCTTCAGAAAGTATTTCTTTGTATTTTTCACTGTTCACAGTGCCTTTGATTATAAGCAATGATGTTTTACCTTTAAAACTAATCGCCCCCCAAACCATGAGACTCTGTTTGAACTTGGTTTTCCAATTCTCGGTCGTTTCTTAGCACATCGAATTTCTCAAGTTCAAAATAACTTGAAACGACTTTCGTCACTAAATACCCATTGATTCCATCTTGTTCTAAGGTGTTCTTTGCACCATTTTACCCTATTTTCTTGCTGAACAGGAGTCAATAGGGGTTGATTTTTGGGAACGAAACTGAAGTACCCACTTCAGTTAAGATAATGAGTAATAGTTCTGGAAGCAACCTTGGGACTGCCTTTTTTGATTAATTCAATTTGAATATCTTGGGCGGATCATGTGTCATCTTTTCAAACTAATTGAATCAATCGTTGTTGGTCCTTTAAATTAAGTTTTCTTGGTTTACCAATTCCTTTCTTTCTCTCCAAGCTCATTCCTTTCCTCATTTTCTTTAAATATCTTGCAACTGTTGCCTTAGGTATCCCGGTTAATTTCATTAAAGACTTAAGGTCTTTGTGACCCACTTTAAAAAGATAGTTAAGTATTAACGCTGACAACTTCATTTCTAAAATAAATATTTTTAAGCAAATCAAAAATAATAATGAACACATTGATTTTTTGATGAATATATATGCACCTGATAAATCAAACAATGGGTTTCATGAAATACAAAAGAAGTCATTGTATGACTCACCAAAAATTGTAAAAATACAAACAAAAGTTTTGCATATGCGGTCTCATTTTTTTTTCCGGAAGGTACTGTATGTATGTTTATGCTCAACTACTACAGGTCAAGTCAGGTCCAGGATCATTATGATTACCATGCTACTGGTAACATATAAACCAGTGCAAAACACCCTGCTCCTGTCCGGTCTTAGAGGTTTGGCTTTTCTAAAGCTAAAAAAAATAACTCTAACTTTAAATAGACCTCCCTTGGAGCTCTTGGTTGAGTAAAAGCTAGAGATGGTGTCTCTATAAAAAAAACTCAACTTGGGCATCATCCAGCTAATGTTTTGTAGAAGGTCTCTTAGGCAATACTTAAGGGGTAAGCAGAATAACTTTGTTAACAAGCCTTGCACCCCTTCTTCATCTATTAAGCTGATGTAGATGTAAACTTTTGTTACTTGAATTCCTGTCCAAAATGATGAATGCTGGATATACTTGACTCTATTCATGGACTTTTGCTTGTGCCTCCTTAATAGTGGCTATGCAGCTCTTCCTTTTATCTCCTAATGAGAATACAGCTCTATAACTCAGACTGGTAGTAAGGCTTCCCAAAATCTGTAGTAGCTATCAGAGGCTGATTCCATCAACAGCTGTGAAAATATTAACAGTGCCATGTTGAGCATGGGTGGTGTCTCTGTTAGTGCTTTTGGTATGCATTGTCCAGGCCACATAAAGAGCCCTTTGTTATGACTTCAGTTAATTAGCAGGACTGGGGCAACTGCATAGCTCATTGCTTTAGGTTTCATGCTCTATCTATGATTGAGTGAAGTTTTCTTCAACTTAAAACATGACTTAAGTTTCTAAAATTATTTAACATAAAAAATCATCACCATCATCTAAGTGTTTCAATCTCTCTTTTACAATTATTTGTGGTCTTTGATATAACTTTTTATTAGTTGAATCTTACCTCTTGCAAAATTTAACAAACTTATTTGCTTTTTGTAAGACTAATTTAAATTTGGCTGTTTTATCTTTGCATCTTAATGTTGATGGCTACTATACTTTGATTTGCAAAAACTCCAATAGTCACATGTTGGACCTGGGTATATACTTAAATATCAATTCACCTATCTACTGTGAAATCAGGTTTTAATCTTTTAACTATTCTTTATGCGCTTCCACTTAGCACTTTTTCAGTCTATCACCTTTCTCTTTATTCTTAATCATTATCCTTTTTCTCAAGACTGCACTCTTTTAGATGTAAAAGAGTGCAGTCTTGAGAAGACTGAGTCTTGAGAAGACTGAGTCTTCTCAAGACTGCACTCTTTTACATCTAAAAGTCTTTTTTTCTGATAAACTTAACTAAGTCCTTTTACTTTATTTCTCTGTCAATATTGTTATTATTGGTGACTTCATCACATTGAATGGCTTGATTTTAAAACCACTGACCCTGCTGGCTCTAAAGCTTATAATTTCTGTATTTCTAAATCTCATACTAAGATAGTTAACTTTGAGACTCGTTTTTCAGACAGCCCTAATCACTTTACTCCTTGATTTGTGTCTTGTCTCTGACCCTAACTTGTGTTTAGTTTCTCCTTGTTCTCTTTTAAGCGGTTTTGACCATGCAATGGTCTCTAAATCTTTTATCTAATACTTCTTTTTGGACTCACCCTATCATTACACTACTTACTACTAAACTAAAACTGACTTTTCTCTGTGACAGTCCTTTGGATAATGCTTTTCGTCTCTCCACTGATAAATGTGCCTTTTACACAATCTCCTGAAACTAAGCAGACATGGAAGCTTTTATTCTTTCTCATTGGTTTTAAGTCAAGCTTATTCTGCCCCCAAGAACTTTACCTTTGATTCATCTTTCAAATCGTAACACTTTTCCTGCCACTCAAGTTAAACAGGTTGACTGATTATTAGACAGAAACTTTCTAATATCACCTTTTGCTAGACAACAAATTTCTAATATCACATCTTGAGTTTAATAATTTAATCTCCAACAACCAATACGGATTTCTTGCTCTATAGCTAACTGCTATAACAGAAAGATTATATTATGCATTAGATGTAGGCAGTGAGGCTAGGGCTATTACTCTTGATATATCAAAAACATTCTATAAAGTTTTACATGCTGGTCTTCACCATAAGCTTGCTTTATATAAGATAACTAGTAACAAATTTTGAGATTATTAAACCATTTCTTTCCAACTACAGTATGCAGTTCACCCTCAAAGACCAACACTCTACTTCATTTCCAGTCCCTTCTGGGGTACCACAAATTTATTCTTGATCCTGTATTGTTTTTTATCTACATTAATAATCTACCTGACAATTATACATCTAAAGTGGCTCAACTTGCTGACCACTCAACATTATACTCCTTTCTCCACAAAAAGTTTTTACTTTTCAACCACATAGAACAGGCAGCCAATCTTGAATATGATCACTATCACAACAACAATACTCTCACATACATAGATGTATGCATATAATATGCCACAATAAAAATAAATAGCAAATATATACATAAACATATAAAATATTTTACAAATTCTATCTTAGCCCCAGCTAATAACAGCCCTTGTTAAGAAATGTTATGTAGCTTACATTTTATGTATGAAATGGCCATTTTCATAAATGTTCAGTAGTTTTACGCTAAACAAAAACTTTTTTATTATAGAATATTTAAACTTTTAATATTGTTTATGTGATGTTTATTCAGAAAATATTAGGTTGTAAAAAAAAAAGAATTTAACCGCAACTGTGAAATTTTTAAAGAAACAATACTTTGAAAAAAGTTCTTTGTTTAATTAAAAAACTTTAAATTAAATATGATTTTAAAAAGTTAAATTTAGTTTTGAAGGAATGTAAAACAGTAAAATGTAGATTGTAAAACTTAGTTCCAAAAGAATGTAAAATATTTTTGCAATATTCATTAAAGAAAATTTTTTATCATCTGCTAATTTATTGCATAAAACAGAAATCTCTCTATCATAGATTAAATCCAAAAAAAAATAATAAACTTTTTTTTGTTATAAAAAGGCAAAAACGATTTTGCGAGAATTCTTTTCACAAATGTTTTTAAAATTTTTTGTTTTTTTATTAATTCAATACCACGTAAAGTTCTTTAGACATAATTTATTTAAGAACATAAATTTTCAAATATATATGTATGTCTATATGTATATATATATATATATATATATATATATATATATATATATATATATATATATATATATATATATATATATATATATACACACACATAGATATATATATACACACACATAGATATATATATACACATAGATATATATATACACATAGATATATATATATACATACATAGATATATAAATGTATATATTTCATTATATATATATGTTTCACTAACCTTATCTTTAACTCAATTCTAGTTGTATTTGCTTGACATCGATATGTTGCTAATAAAAAGTTTCCACTTTCAGGAGCACATGAGCTGTAACTGACAACAGCAGAATTTTTTTCAACATCAAGTAAATCGACAGGAACGTTACTTTGCAATAAAATAATATCAATAGGCATCTGAACCTCAATGCTTAGGTTATAACTTGCATCATCATGATTAAGTATGAAACGATCATTAATATTAAATGCAGGAATAGTTGAAGTAGCTGTAACAGATTTTGCTGATTCCTGATACTTTTCTCTCTCTATAACTACTGTCTGCTGCAATTGTTCAATCTCTTTAGCAAGTTCAGCTATCTTTAGATCAAGTTCTGTATTTACTGCCGCTTTTGTAGAGCTTCCTGGCATACCAACTTGTCGCTGCTGCGGTTCTGTTGTTAAACCATATATCCAACCTGTATATGTTGAAACAACAACTTCTTGATAATTAGCTGCGCAAACACAACCACCAGAAACTGATGTAATACTTTCTGAAAGATTGCAAACGCAATGCTGAAATGGTTCAGCACCTTCATCAAAAGCATATATTTCTACAACACCATCTGCACGCCCAATAATAACATCCTGTGTACCATTGTTTGAAACATCATAAGTATTTATACATAAAACATCACCATAATTTTTTTCATTTTGAATTTCCCAAACAAACTCATAACCCTTTGAATCGATATTTATTAAACCTACTTTGCCATCAGAAGTACCATAAACAACACTTTTGGCCTGGTTTCCACCTAAATTATGTCCAATGGATAATGTAATTGGGGAACCAGGAACTTGAATATCAAACAACTTTTCAGATTTATTTATTACACATAGCGACCTATCTTGACATGCAAGTACAGGTAGGCAGGGCATACCATCTGGCATTGTCAATACAACAATATCATTTATTTTATCAGAGGCAAGATAATAACTTTGATCTGAGTTTTCATGATAATGATTATAAATATATGAACTACATAAAAACAAGTCAACACCATCAACAAACATGCTTTGAACAGGCTCAGAGAGGTTGCTATCAAAGTCAACAAATTGCTTTCCTTTCTTGGTAAAACCTTTTATTTTTGTGCCACACGCTATATAAATTTTATCTTTCCCAGTACTTTCTTTGGCCCCTAATATAAGTCGATTTATTTTAGTACTTGGTAATGTTTTAAATTGGATCTGTGGAAGATGCTTCTTTATTCCAAAGCACGTTATAACTCCATCAAAATCACCAACAGCAATTTTTTGTTGACCCTTGCTAGAAGGAATAACTACCATTGATTTGCTTGAGGTGCAACCAACTTGCAAGTAATTTACTTTATTTAAATTTAGTGCAAGCATTGTTTTATTTACTAAAACAAATCTAATTTATAATTATTCCATTACTCACACACACACATATATATATTTATACATATATACATACATTCATATATATCTATAAATATAAATATATATATATATATATATATATATATATATACATATATATATATATCTATATAGAAATATATATATATATATATATATATATATATATATATATATATATATATATATGCATATATATATGTTGAAATGTGTCAATTATTTTATTTTGTTGTAACAAGTATATATTACTACTACTATAATATATTATAATTGCAGTAAAATATTTTAACAAATAAAAAACATTTACATGGCTGACACCACCAAAGTGAGGGGGAGAAGGCCAGTGGGACTCCCCACCCCTTTTTTTTCTGAAGAACTTTCTTTTGTCGAGAAATTTCAAGACATAGAGGACTTTTTTTCAGAAATTTATACCCTCCTTCGCCATTTTGAAACCCATTAAATCGTTGACCCTGAATTAAATAGTTTCAACATGAAAAATGTCTGGTAGAACCTTATAATGTAACAATTAACTCTATCTTACAGATGTCAAATATAAAAATATAATTTAACATATTCTTGGTTGTTAAATTTATGCACAATCAAACATAAAAAAGTAGAGCAATTGCCAATTTTAAAATTCATTTACATATGTTTAAAAAAATTCAATTTTTCTAAGACATTTTAAATTTCATTAAAAATATGAACTATTTATTAGGATGCATTATTTATCAAACATAACATTTAGGTGACTACAGGTCCCTCTCACTTATATATATATATATATATATATATATATATATATATATATATATATATATATATATATATATATATATATATATATATATATACATATATATATATACATATATATATATATATATACATATATATATATATATATATATACATATATATATATATATATATACATATGTATATATATATATATATATATATATATATATATATATATATATATATATATATATATAATTTTTAAATAAAAACAAGCTACTACTTTTAAGGTTTATACATGATCCATAACTTTTCAAATTGATCTTTGAATGGTTTTATTAATAGCTGGTTATTTGTTATTATCAAATTTTCTTGATTACCAGTAATAGCTTGGTTAGTCCAATTAAATGAACCATTGATTAATGTTTTTCCATCAATAATAGCAAATTTATGATGCATAAGAAACGATGTTTTATCATGTCGAACTTGAATACCATTTGCACGAAATTGTTCTATTTGAGAGTTGTTTAAATCCATTTTTTCATAGTCTGTAATAATTCTAACTATAACACCTTTTTTGTGCAACTTTATTAATATTTCAGACAAATCTTGTGATGTAATTACAAAAATACAAACATCAATTGAAAAAATTGTCTGATTTAAACAATTCATAAGGTAACCCAAAGAAGATGATTTGTGCAAAAACTTGCAGCTTTTATTTGGACAAGGCTTATTATTAAGATACCATTTACATGGATATGATAAATCAGGAAAAAATAAAACTATTGTATTATCAGGGCATAACTTATTTCGAAACGCAGAGGTTGATAACTTAACTGCAGTCCAAACATTACTTGCTGTAAGCATACCAATACGAGTACTCCACAAGAAAAGAAAAGTTTTATATGCATAAAAAAATATAGCTTGATTTATTACCATCTTAAAATAAAAACATCAAATCACATTAAATAAATACATAAAATAAGGAATTATTTGAAACTAAATTTAGAAAAGCTCTTGAAAGTTTAACTAAAAAAATGAAGTCTTATCTTTTAACAACATGTTATATAATTACTATATTTGTATATACTACAATCTTAGATCTAAGATCTAATTGTAAAACAGCAACAAAATGATTATTTTGACATAAAATTTGACAGGTTAGCTATATAAAGTAGAAGTCAAAAGTACGCCTCGTCTTCAAAAACTAAAACGGTTACCGTAACTATAATTAGGTTAACGTTTATTCTCTAATTAGAAGATCCTAAGTGAGATTTTGACTTTTTAATAAAACACAGACTTAAGAAGTCATAACCTTCCAATATTAATTCAAATATATACAATAGCTTTTCCGGGCTGCTCTTTATTAAGTATTCTTGTTTTAAATCGTTAACCGAATAGTATTGAGTTGCGACTGAAACTTTTTTTTTTATGTGAGTAAATACGGAATTAATAATATAAATTTTAAAATAAAATTTAAAATTTAAATTTTACTGTGTAAATAAGATATGCATTACATATTTTTTCGTTTAGTGTGAGAACGATAGATGTAGTTTTGGGATTGTCATTGAAGTTTAAACTAAATTTTAGCTTAGTACTCCCAAGGCCGTCCCTAAGAGATTTTTGTTTTGTTTATATATATATATATATATATATATATATATATATATATATATATATATATATATATATATATATATATATATATATATATATATATATATATATATATATATATATATATATATATATATATATATATATATATGATTGGTTTGTTTTGGAAGACAAATCGTAAATATTTTGTAAACAATGCTGTTCTCCAAGTTTTAAATGGGTTTATGAAGCAGAACTAAGTTGCCAATATTTATAATATAAAACGTAATATTTTACATTACCGAATAAACAAATATAAACAAAATTTATTACAAGCAAGGGAATTTCAATATACTATAAAACTTAGTAAATGTCCGGTTATATGGAGAGAAAATAAACAAGCTGGTATAGAGTGGTAAAAGAGTTTCATGAAACATCACAACGAACTTTCACTTCGTAAACTTGAAAATACAATCTTGGTAGATATGTTTATGAACATAGTCCAACAAAAACTTCATTTACAGGTGCTCTACTTATATTTTTAATAAACTAATTTATACGTGAAATGATTTACTTATATACATATACCCCAGTTCTTAGAGTCTGTGTTTGTTGAAACAATTTTCCCTAAAAAGTCTAATATCATAGTAGGCTGTGTTTATCGCCATCCTAACATGGATATTAATGAATTTATTGTTTCATATCTAGCTATTCTATTTGAAAAACTTGCTGATGAAAAAAATAAAACTATCTTTATAACTCAGATAATTCAATCTCGGAGTATTTAAACACCATTGCTTTAAACAATTTTCTTCCTTTTATATCCTTACCGACAAAAATTACTAACCACTCAAGTACTTTAATTGATAATATATTTTATAATTTAACTTCTAAAGGTTTTCTTTCCGGCAAGCTAACTATTAGAAAATCGGATCATTTGCCACGGTTTCTAATTTATTCATCTTTTAAAAAAAGAAATATTAATTCTTCTAAAAGCAATATTCTTCTTCGAAATTTCAAAAAATTAAATAGTAATGAATTCAGGAATGATAACTTGAAAATCAACTAGGATAAAGTAATCAAAGTTTCCGATAGTAATACAAGTAAATCATATGAAGATTTTTTTTCACTAGCTTTAACTCTCTTCTAGACAAACACGCACCGCTAAAAAAACTAAGTAATCGTGGCTTAACTCGAAACTCTAAACCATGGATGACTTCAGCAACTTTAACCTCGATAAAAAAACAAAACAACATATTTAAGAAGTTCCTTAAAATAAAAATCTAGATGACAAACTAATTCTTGAAAAAACTTACAAAACCTATAGAAATTTACTTGTAACACTTTTTATTCGAAGAAGCAAAAAAAACACTTTTCTTACTACTTTACTACCAATACTAATAGTTTGAGAGCTACGTGGAAGGGTATTAGAACTCTTTTAAATATACGTTCGGATGATATCTCATATCCATCTTGTATATTCAAACAACACCATTATAAATAATCCAGTTGAAATTTTGCAAATTTTCCTTTTTTATTTTAATTCCTAAAGAACTGCAAAAATATTCATCCCATACTGACTTCCATAAGTATTTAAAAACATCAAACACTGACTTTCTTTTCATTAAACTTACTAAAAAAAATGAAATAATATCAGTTATTTTTTCTCTAGTAATGGCAAGGCTTCTCGTCCAAACAGCAATCCAACCTTTATTCTAAAACTTCTTGCTAATGATATTTCTTCAGTACTTTCTAAACTATTTAATCTCTCATTTGCTCCTGGTGTATTCCCTAATATTTTAAAAACTGCCTCTGTTAAACCAATTCATAAAAAGAACTCAAAACTTGACTGCAATAACTATAGACCAATATCATTATTATCAAGTATCAGCAAAATTCTTGAAATATTATTGTATTTTCGTATCTATCACTTTCTTGATAATTCTAAGTGTCTCAACGGCCGCCAGTTTGGATTTTGTTTAAAACACTCTTCTTCCGATGCACTTACACATTACTGAAATGATTCGTGGTTCTTTTGATAGTGGTTCTTTTGCTCGTGGCATCTTTATTGATCTCCAAAAAGCATTTTATACAGTTGACTACAAAATTTTAATTGAAAAATTGTATCACTATGGGGTATCGCTAATGATTGGTTTTTATCCTATATTGTACTCAGTTTGTCTCGATTAGTAGATTTTAGTCCACAAGTAAAGTTATTAAGTATGGTGACCCACAGAGATCTGTTTTAGGGCCTTTACTGGCCCTAAAACAGAACTCTGAACCACTAAAGAAATCTAAAGAAATATTTCCTTTAGTGACCACCTTCTACAGCATCTTAATTGTCAACCTTATGTTACTGAAGCAAACCTTTTACTTAAAGCTTCTTCCAATAAAAAAGTTAAAAATGTTTTTTATAATATTTATCCAGTATTGGCATTTAAACAACCAAATTTACTAAGAAAACTTACTTTTTTAAATATTGAAATAACCAACATAAAAGTTGGATTATTCAAACTCATAGATATTTGATGCAAAATTTGCAACCTCTACCTTTAAGAAGTAAATAAGTTCGAAACATCTAATGGCATATTTTGGAAAGTAAAAAGTCAGATCACTTGTAACAAAAAAATACAATTTATTAACGTAACTGTTTATCATGAAATAAACAAGTCACATATACTGGTAAAACTAATAATATAAGATTACGTATAAACGGACATATTTCTAGTTAAAGAATCGTTAACGTGCCCATAATAGCATTTTAAAACCTTTTTTCCAACTTTTTGTCTTCCTTGAACTTAAAATAAAGAGTTTTTTATTATCGTATGAAAAGCTTACATACATACTCAAGCAAGATACATTTAATTGATATTTTCTATATCAAAATAAAATTACAATACAACAGTTGCTCATAGTAACTATGAGTAATTTACATTTTTTTGCATTTAATAAATTTGCAACAAATATATAAACAGCACGACCGATGACTTTTTGAAAGGCTTCTAGTGATAATAAATTTATAAAATTTAAACTTAAAATTTTTGTATTAGTGTATCTTAAATAAAACATTTTGAGACAATAAAATTTATTGGAATTCCGTTTTTGTTTGTTTAATTTTTAATTAAACAAACAAAAACGGAAGATTTGAGATTCGATATGATTTGCGAATCAAGCTTTTTAATTTATATCAGTTAAAACTAAATATCAAGTTTATATATATATATATATATATATATATATATATATATATATATATATATATATATATATATATATATATATATATATATAATATATAATATATATATTATATATATATATATATATATATTTATTTATATATCTTATTAGGGCCCTAATATATATATATATATATATATATATATATATATATATATATATATATATATATATATATATATATATATATATATATATATTTTGAATCGGAAAACGATTCGAAGCAGGTCTTGATTCGCATATCAAATTAAATCACGAGTCCAATCAGCATTTTGAGAAAATCTACGTTTAACTAAAGCATAGATATCCTCAAAATGCTGATTTGATTTGAGATTCGATTTGATTTGCGAATCAAGGCCTGCTTCAATTCGTGATTCGATTCGAAACCAAAAAAGGTGATTAACAGGGCCCTAATATATATATATATATATATATATATATATATATATATAATATATATATATATATATATATATATATATATATATATATATATATATATATATATATATATATACACATATATATTATTCCGTGCTACGTTTTTTTAACTTCATTAGGCGTTCGTCTAGTTAGGCCTTGTTTTGTAGTCTTATTTTTGAGAATTTATTATCAGTATAGATATTTTTAAAAATTCGAATGATTTAACTTTATTGTTGTGTGTTTTTTTTAATTCAATTTTCTGAGTTTTCTTTGAAATTTTTTGTTTTGAAAACATCGTTAGTTTTCTGACATTATTTTTTTCGAAAGTGTGTATATTTTTTCTTCTATTAAATCTATTTTTTTCAATTTTTATATGTATATTCTAAATTCCTACCAAATTTCATTTAAAAAAATTTGTATCACAGACATCCCTTTTTTTTTTGAAGGTCACTACAGACGATGAGGCTACTTAATTGTGGATATAACCCTCTTTCAACTCGATAACTCCGAAACACGAACTTTGACGAAAAAGACCGCTGCGTGGGGAGACAAGTTGAGCGCGATACTACCAGGGACGTGGTGGGGATCGAACTCGGAACCTTTCGCTTATGAAGCGAGCACTCTACCACTACACCACTACCACATAATATTTTACTCGCAAAATAGATATAAAACCATCACCTTTTTTGACTGTTTTTTTTGTTTTCATTTAAAATGTCAAGTAAAGTTACGTGCTCCTAAACTTTCAAACGCGATTGGTATTATATTAATACAATCAGTAACTATTACAAACAAAATGCTGTTGACTGAACGGAATATTTCGAAATTAGTCACAGTTTTCTTAAGAACTACTTGTTGTCAATTTTTGTTACTAAAATGCACATAACATTTTGTAGAATAATCTTATTTTTACGAAATTTTCACTTTTGTAATATTAAGTTTATACAGTTTTTAATGATATATAATAATGTAATGTTTAAACAACTTAAAATTTTAAAACACATACGTATAAATAAAATACAATAGTAGATATATATCAGCAATTGCTTCTTTCTAGGAAAATAAAGTTTATCTATATATAAACAGTATTTTAAATTTTTTAGATTTTGAAGATTTCTGGATATATTGGAAATATAGATGGAATATATCCTATAATGGAGAAAATGCAGAACTGTATCCAAACAGAAAAGGATATTTTTCTTTGAACTGCAGAACTTCCTGAAAACTATCGACCTATTTCACTAACCTTGGTTGCGTGCAAAATCTTTAAAAAAATTGTAAAGAATAACATCTTGAGATACATCAACGATAACAATCTGCTTTCTACAAATCAACATGGCTTCCTTTATCATAAATCTTGCGTAACCAATCTAATAGAGACTTTTGATAATATTCATCTTCCCTAGCATCGCAACAGTTTATAGATGTAATCTACTTTGACTTTGCTAAAGCTTTTGATTTCGTACCTCAGACTTATGTTAAAATTAAAACCATTTGGAATAAACGGCAAACTACTACAATAGATTAATTCTTTTTTAGTAGGTAGAAAGCAACGCGTTACAATTAACAACACTAGCTCTGTCTGGGCTCATGTTCTCAGCGGTATTCCTCAAGGTTCTGTTTTCGGCCCGCTCCTCATTATTCTTTTTACAAACAATCTTGCCCAACTTACTGAAACTTTTGAAATATTTTCCAAAGATACTAAACTTTTTTCTAAAACTTTATCGCAGACATTAGTCTGCGTTCGTTGATCTGCAGGATTCTATACGCTTAGTATACGAGTTGTCAAACACTTGGTTATATAAATTAAACATTTCAAAATGCTGTGTTATCCATTATGGTAAAACCGATCCTATGTACAGTTACTTATTGCAAAATAACCAAGATATAAATGAAAGTCGAAGAAGCTCTACTAAAGAGCGTGATTTAAGAGTCATTTTTATATCTAACCTCAAGTGGAGCACACATATTCAATAAATTGTTTCCAAATCTCTAAAAATTCTTGGTACGGAAAAAAAGATATTTACCATCATTGATAAAAAAATGGCTCTCAAATTATATAAAGTATTTATAACCCATACCTTGAGTATACAGTGTCTTTTTGGGCCCCGTCTTTTAAAAATGAGGTACACTAGCGTGCAAATGTCTTTGGTCGTACTCAATACTGTAGCAAAATTTTTTGCTTTTTCACTTGAACGTTGCATTATTTAGAATAATAGAATCTATTTAAAATACAAGTTTTATTATCGAATATATATTGCAGACGGGTTTTTTTATGTGTAATTACCGAATATAATTTCTAATATTGTACGCATACTAACAACTTGATATTGAATTTTTTTTAAGCAGGATTTGTGCGAACATGAGTCGAAATAAGAAAACAAGAACAGAATATTCAGTTGAGCTACTTGCGAAAACTCAGATTTTATCTGAGGAAGGTACTCGGTGTGATAAAATAGTAAAAAGACTGAAAATTCTTAATTCAAATGTAATATACACATTTTAGGAACACTATTAAGAACAACAGGGACAAACTCGACAAAAAACGCACAGGATGACGGAGATGCACAACAAAGTCCACGAGATGCCTGGAAAAACTTAAGATTTGAAACATTAGATAAGTTACTTTCTCTAAGGAAAATCACTGTAAGACTGTCACATGCGCTAAAGGTGGTCATATTGATGAGTAACATTTTTTTTAACGCAAGCATTCAACAAGAGCGGACGCAATTTTACCACAAGGAAAATTTAAAAAAAAAAACATTTGGATTTTTACTTTACATTTGGAAAAATATACAATTTTAATCTAAAGAAAAATTTATTTCTATTTTATCATGTATATATACTATGGCAGTAACACTTTCAGATATAAAAAAAAATTCATGGCAGTAACACTTACAAAAGTAAATAAAAGAAACTGAAGAAATGTTTCGCAAACAAGAGAAAATTGTTTTGATATTATTGGCGCTAATATAAAAATAACTAACGACAGATTGGACAAAGCAGAATTGAACATCAACGTATATGCAAACAAAATTAAAGAACTTACAAAGGAATTGGAAGATATTAAGGATAGTCTAAACTTCAACGAAGAACCAGTTGACAAAAAAATTCATAACAACAATAAACAACTAGATAAAAAATTCGAACATACTAATATAGAAAAATTTATGAAGGAAAAGCAACGAAACCTGGAAGATAGATCAAGAAGAAATAACCTACGAATCGATGGAATTGATGAAAATGAGCAAGAATCATGGGGGACTCTGAAGAAAAAACTCACATATTCTTCTGGCAAAAACTTGGACTGAAAAATATCAAAATTGAACGTGCCCACCGCACTGGATTGAAGAAAGATGGACGACCAAGGACAATAATACTTAACCTGAAGAAATACAAAGACAAAATAAGAATCTTGAAAGAATCTCATCGACTAAAAGGCACGAATTCCTTCATTAACGAAGACTTTTCTCGTGAGACCGTTGCTATTCGGAAAAAGTTATTAAAAGTTAAACAAAGGCGCTCAAATGATGAAAATGTAACGGTAAGATATGACAAAATTATTTATCTTAATAATAATTCTAAAATCAATCTTAACAAATAACAAGCACTCCTAAAAAGAAATCCTTAGTTTGTTTGTTTTCCATTTAGTGTCATAACATTGACTAATAACTTTGAATCCCTTTTTTTAAATTTATATGAAACAAATCTCTTTTCTTCAGAAGAAAACCTAGACCAGTGGCGGATACAAAGGAAGGAGAATAAGGGGGGGGGGGGTAAGGGGTAACTACTCCCCCTAAGAAATGTCAAACTTCAAAATAATGTTGAAAAACTTGTAAAAGAAATAACAAAATACAAAAAAATTTTCTGCAGCCAACTATTTACTTTTTTTAAACTAAAACAACAACTAAAACCAAAGCAAAGCTAAAACTATTTCATAGCATTAAAAAAAAATCTATTTTTGCTTTTTAAACATTTTTACAATATCGAAGAAAAACGATGAAAGTTTCGAAACATTTTAATGTTATCATCATTAATTCATTCTATTACAGTAGTCTCTCGCTTAATTGCGCACTCAATTAATTGCGCGTTTAAGCCCAAAATATTTGTGTTTTAATTTTTTACTGAGTTTTTTGTTGAAAGTGTAGTTAGATCAGAAAACGTAACTATTATGTTCCTGTGTTAAGTTAAAACTAGTTTTTATCATAAATATTTTGAGATAATGATTTTATCAGAATGTAAATAGATAAATAATTCGAATTCGAATCGAAGTAAATGATAAATCTTATTTTAAACAGATAATAATAAGTTTTAACGATTAATCAGCCAATCAGTGGCTTTAGTTGTTTGCTCCAACGCAACAGGATCTCACAAAATACCCTGTTCTATGATTGGAAAAGCTGCACAACCTGCTTGTATAGTCGGCAGAACATGGCCTATACCGTATTTTTGTCAGAAAAATGCATGAATGGATGTCTCTATATGTTGGAAATGGTTCAATGAAGTCTTTTATCCTGAAGTTAAACCCAAAACTAGCGTGCCTGTTCTTTTATTATTAGACAATGCACCTGGACATTCTGAGGCGTTTGAGCAAAATCTTGTAAAAGTTGTTTTCTTCCCTCCAAATTGCACAAGTTGGAAGCAACCATGTGATATGGAGATTATTGCAGCTCTCAAGAAGCGATATAAATATCTATATCTCTCAGACATATTGTCATATTACAGCCTCGATGTAAATACAAAGGAATGTCTGATAGAAAGTAGTCTTTTGTGCAAAAGTGGTGCAGCAGGAGTTGAATACGGGAAGCCCGCACATCTTCTTGACGCTGCTAAGTATGTCGATTTGGCTTGAAAATCAATTCAATCTTCATCTCTCAAAAATTGCTTCAACAAGGCAGAATTATAACAGATTTCCAGTCCCGTTAACACTGAACTATGCTCTTAGGAGCTGACTTCGCATCTTTTAATATGCTCTTGCTGCTGAACGAAATTGAAGGAATAAGGAATATGATCAGATCGGAAAATATCAGCAATTTTGAATCAATTGACTGTGAAGATTCTCCAACGTATATTGAAGCAATCAATGAAGATGTTGAAGATTGTTTGTCTCTTGAAGAAAATAATGATAATGCAGTTGCTATGGATAACATTTCTGATGAAAAAGAAGCTAATAATAATGAGATAGACGATGGTACAGACTTCTTAAGTATTGAGTTTATACATTTATCTCTGATCGATATTGGCAAGCAATTAAAATGTCAAAAAGCTTAAGCAATTTTAAAAAACGATAACGATAAATAAATGAATAGCTACAAACAACTATTATCAAACATACGGTCAGTAAAAAAATTTTAAACTGTTTTTAAAAACTTGCGGAAAAAAAAAATAGATTTGGTTTTAATGGTAAATTTTTTTTTATTAATTTATATTTAATTTGTAGTATAATTTATATACGCGATGCTGTTTTTGGTAGTTAAAATTTCTATAAAAAAGTATTTTTCAACTATTTAAGTTGCAACACTTCAATTTATATTACTCTTACATTCACTTCAATTTGTATTTAAGTAAGATACGAAGGATTTTTTTTTTAAATAGTAACTGAATGAATTTCTTACGAATTAGTTTCTTATTTAGAAAACAAAAGTGTGTTTATTACTATTTTAAATAAATAAATAACAAACGATTTTTACTATTTTTAATGAAATTATTTTTTTTAGCTACAATGACCAACAGGGTAAAGAGCACAAGCTCTTTAGATGACTATTTTATCAAATGAACTGAAATTCTACCAATACAGGACCATGCTGGTCCTATCGTTTTGCCTTTATCTTCTGTGTCATCATCCGAACGATTTAATTGTGCATTTTTTGGCGGGGCTTAAAATAATCAAATTAAAATGAAATTTAGTCCTTTTTCTCCAGAACCTGGACTTGGTATGGAAGCTGCTAATTTTACAAGTGAAAGTAACGCAGAAACTAATAAAGAAGATTCATTATACGCGACAAAAGATGATAGCTGTTTGCCTATAGACATTGGGGCATTTTTCACACGTCAGGTAACTGAACAAGATAAATACCGAATATTGAAATACAATTGGTTTCCTGGTCCAAATTACAAATATCCACATTCTGTGCATTTAAAGAAGGGTAAGAATTTTAATTGCTTTTTGTCCGAGAAACATATACATAAATTTCCGTGGATAATGATTTCAGAATGTTTTATGGAACTTTTTGTAAGTATTGCTTTCTTTTTGCAAAAGTTGGGGAATACACAGTCAAGTGCAATTAATCAAGCTAGTTACTTTACCTCTTAAAAGTTATTTTGAGTAAGGATGGAGACTTACAATTACATGATTGCAATGCGTATCACAAAGTTGCTATGATGGCAGCATCAGATTTCATCAGAACATATGAATGTCCGTCAGCAGATGTACGTAATTTAGTTAACGAAGGAAGGCTTAAACAGGCTAAAGAATATCGAGAACGATTAAAGCCTATAATCAAATCTAAAATACTTCTTGGTCAACAGAATATTGCTCTGCGAGGTCATCGCAATTATGGGCAGATCTTTGAAACTAATCAAAACTCTTCAGTAACTAATGATGGCAATCTTCGGGAATTGCTTCGCTTTTGAGTGAACGCTGGGAACAATATTTTAAAAAACCATTTGAATAACTGTAATTCTAAATCAACATACATAAGTAAAAGTATTCAAAATAAAATAATTGAACTATGCGCTCAACATATTCAGGACTTAATTAAAACAAGAATTTTTAAAGAAAAATTTTATAGAGTTATATTTGATGAAACAACGGATACCAGTCATAGTTCTCAAATGACAGTTGTATTAAGATATATTGATGTTAATACCTGTGAAATCCGTGAAGATTTTATTGGTTTTGTAAACTGCCATACTGAAAGTTATTCTGATTTTACTTATGAATCTGTATTAACTGAAGAATTGCTGGCAAACACAGTTGCAAACACATTGACAAAATTTGGCTTCAATTTAAAGGATTGTGTTGGTATAGGTACTGATGGATGCAGCCTTATGTTGGGTGAAATCAATGGAGCAGTCACGATAATACTGAAGATTCTACCAAACGCAATAAAAAGTCCATGTTACAACCATGCTTTAAACTTATCAATTTCCAAATGTACGTCTGTGCGAGCTGTAAGAAATACAATTGGCACAATGAAAGAAGTAATATCATTTTTTAAAGCTTCGCCGAAGCGAAGTAGCGTTCTTAAATATGTATACAAGAGAATGCTAACAAGCTTATGCGAAACGAGATTGAACGGCATGATTCTGTGTTAAGTTTTAAATCTTGTTTAATAAGTATAGTAGAAACACTTGATTTGATATCTCAGTGGAATGAACGGGATTCTTCAACAAAGGCTGCATTACTAAAAAATGCAGTATCTGAGCCGTTATTTGTAATAACACTTTGTTCATTAGCCAATGCGTTAAATACCACAGTCTCTTTAAGTGAGGCTCTTCAAAAAAAATTATTGGATAAGAAATATGCAAAAACTATTCTTAAACATACCATAAAGATCTTAAATAAAAGACGACAGAATGAAGAAAACTTTAATGCTATATTTATGACTGCATCAAAGTTACTAGAAGACTTAAGTTTAAAAATCAAGATTTCACAAATTACAGGAAAACAAACTAATCGCGCAAACCTCAATACCAATGATCCTCTAACTTACTATAGAGTCAATGTTTATTTACCGTTACTTGATAGCATACTTCTAGATTTACAGTTCAGATTTTCTGATGAAACCTTGAACTCTTCTGAATTAAATGTAGCAATACCTAAAAATTTATTAAATAAAACAAAGACAGAGTTAACAGCATCCATAACTAATAAACTGAGTTTTATGAAAAGGTTGCCCAACATAAATACTGTTGATGAGAATGTCCAATTAATGAAAGTTTCTTCAGAATTTGAATTTTGGGAGCTAAAATGGAAAGACGCAATCAAAAAGCAACAAGACCTACCTGAATGTGCACTGGAAACATACAAGCAATGTGATGGTAATGTTTTTCCTTTAATTAAATGTATTTTGCAAGTGCTTTGTACTTGCAAAATACATTTGATTTTAGCAGGCTCATTTTTTAATGGGGTATCGTGGAAAAAAAAATTGTGGTCTTTAGTAGTATTTAGGACCCCCAAAATTTTTTCTGCCTAGGGCCCTCGAGGATATAAATCCGTCTCTTATTACAGACTAAATATTTATTTTCAACGTTTAATTTTTTTCAAGATATTTATATACAGATACATTCAATATATTTATTAGCAAACTTTTCTAAAAATATTCTAAATAATCAAATAAAAAGTGGTTTACCTAAAGAAAAAAAAAGCGTATTTTTTTGTTTTCAAATTTCCCACCTAGGACAATGACCCGAATCCGCCACTGGCCTAGATACTAAAAATAATTTTTATCGCAATATTTTATTCGATTGTTCGTATCATTTTCCTAGCCAACCAGAAGAGTTTCTTTTTAAGAATGCTCGCGAAAAAAATAATCAAATTGTAATTCTCCACCTAAATAAAAGAAGTTTGAAATGCAATTTTAAAAAACTTGTAAATCTTTCATAAAACTTTATATATTAGTTATTCCTTTCAAACTATGATATCGCTGAACTTTTTAAAACAGTAAACGAAGAACTCAAATATATATCTAATTGGTTCAAGTGCAATAAGTTAACCTTGAATACTAATAAAACAAAATGGGTTTTATTTCATTCAATTATAAAAAAGCGATTTCTCCCATCAAAATTACTTCAAATCTTTATCGACTAAAAAGAAATAAAAAGAGATTTTGTTACAAAATTTCTTGGTGTTTATCTTGATGAAAACAAATTTCTAAGAACATGGGAATCCTATAAATCACTAACCATTAATAAGAAAGTCTTAATCCAACTTTATTACTCATTTATTCATAGTTATTTAAATTATGCCAATATTGCTTGGGGAAGTACAAAAAAAAGTAAGTTGCAACGTCTTTATCTCCGTCAGAAACGCGTAATCCCTATAATCAATTTTGCAAATCGTCTCTCTCATTTGAAGCATCATTTTATTGAAATGAGAGTTCTGAATATATATACGATTTAAATGTATTTAATATTTTATGTTTTGTATATATGTGGATAAATAATTTTTCCCTAGCTGTCTTCAAAGATCTTTTCTCTTTTAAACCAATCAGTAAATATATTTTGAGAAATAATAACTTTTTAAAGGAACCTTTTTGTCAAACAAACTTTAATCAATTTTGTATTATCAATCGAGCGCCACACCTTTGGAATAAAATTGTTTTGTCAAATTTTAATTTTGAAGTACCTATTACTTTTTGCCTTTTTAAAAAAACAACTGAAAAACCTCATTCTTTCATTAGATAATATATTGAGTTATTATTAGTAGTAAAAGTTAAAAATATATTTTGGTCTACTTTCTTTATTGTTTATATACATGTTTACGTTTATAGAAGTTTATTTCTACTTATTTTATTTATTGTTCTTATACTTTTTAATTTTTAATTTATATGTTGGTTTACTCTAGTATAAAATTCTAATGAGAAGATCCTCTTAATCTTTCTTCAGACACACATTATTTATCTTGCAATTTTGTAATAGTTTATTATTTTTTTTTTTTATCTTATCTTTGTTAAATGCTTCTGTTTTTTTTTTTGTTTTTTTTTTGTTCTCTATTACAATATTTATTACAAAAAAAAATTAATTTTATTACAATAATAAAAGTTAACAAGTCAAGATATTGTTAAAAATTATCTTCGTTAAATAATAAAAATAAATATAAAGAACGCGGATACTCAAGAAGACCATCAGGTCTTGTCACAGAGAAACCGCTATTGAAAATATTTGAACGTTTTTATTTTTTTTATTTTTTAATGGTTATTTCCTTTTGTTATGGTGTTTACGGCTTGCATCAATCAAATTACTATGTCTTCCGAACAGCTGACTCATGCGAAAAATGATGTCCATAATTTAGAAGATAAAATCACTTGCGCGCACTGAATGGTTATCGCTGTGTATTAAGCCAAATTACCAATTTTCCGTTTACGCTTCTGACAACAAAAAAACACCAAGCCACTGTCAAATATATAAATTAACGTTTACGCTACTGAAGACAAAAACGCCAAACCACTACCAACGGATGGTTCAAACGTAGCCAACATACATATATTGGCAGCTACGCATACATTCATTATTTTTTATTTTCTCGTTCTTATATATATATATTTAATATTTTTGTATTTTTTTCTTTTTTCTTATCATTATTATTATTTTTTTTCAATGTTTTTGTTCTTGTTATTTATTTATTTTTGTTCAATTTTTTTTTATTACAAAATTAAATTTAATAATAAAAGTTCGTAATATAAAATTATAAATTAAAATAAAAATAAACATACAATATTACAATAGAAGAGTTCTAAAACTTAAAAACTAAAACATGTTAAATAATTCTCTAAAATTAAACATGTTAAATAAGGTTAAATAAGGTCTTTAAGGTTCTGATGACAAGATCTTTGCGATCTTCTTTCAGATGCCTTGTTTATATTTGTTATATTTTCTATCATTGTAAGTTTATATTATTAATTTTATTATTGTTTAATTAAAACTGTACAAAGATTAATAATGTAAACCAAAAAAAAAAAAAAAAATCTTGTTAAATTATTAAACTGTTAAATTATAATATTTGCTGAGAAATATATTAAGAATAAATTTATGTAACGAATGAGCATAATTTGTTTTTTACAGACAATTTACTGACCAAAGACTTTTGCATGCTAGTGTAGCTTTGGTTGAATTTGTTCAACACAAAGCAACAAAATGGGCTTTAAGCTTGAGAAATCTTCACTACTACGAAAGACAAAAAAGACTAAATCTACCATCACTTGAGTTTCGGCGCCTACAATGCGATCTTATCCAAATCTTTAAACTTATACATCGACTTTATATAATTAATTATATATATCAACTAAAATTTATTAACACCTTGGCACGTGGTTACTATCTTAAAATAAGGCGTAAATATGTTCCAAACTGTCTTCCAAGACACAATCAACTATATACTAGATCAGCAAAATACTGGAACGAACTACCCGAGCCAGTAACTTTCTACTCAACTGTACTTTCTTTTAAAGTTAGACTAGATCACTGATTGGGGATAAAATTCGGAACGAATATATATATATAACTGGTTGTTTATAGTAGGGTGTTTTCCCTGCTCTCTGTATGTATATTTTACGGCTGCAACTAATTATTATAGTTGTTGTTATAGTTAAATGTCCTTCAAACGGAATTTTGTCTGCTTTTATTTAATTGACTGGATGTGTTCAAGGATCACAAGTTTTTACCAACTTGGCCAAAAACCAGGTTTTAGAAGCTCATCAGCACCTCTCTATGTTATATGGGAAAACGCTCCATTTTATCGGCACAAGTATGAAATTGGAATGTTGTTTTGGAACTTTAAAAAAAGATTTGCTTGCAATATCACAAATAAAACTACAAAACTTTTATATACATTGTTGTATCTTCATTGTTGTTTGCTTCACAACATTGATTTTCTACAAAATGATCTTTATGAAATGTAAAGTTATAATGAAGAAAATGGTTCCGAAGCATCTACGAGAGGTTTTTTAGGAGAAACAAAAAAAAACTAAAATAGTGACTTAATTTTTTTAATAAATTTTATA
Organism: Hydra vulgaris; assembly: GCF_038396675.1. Lineage (NCBI taxonomy): Eukaryota > Metazoa > Cnidaria > Hydrozoa > Anthoathecata > Hydridae > Hydra > Hydra vulgaris. The sequence continues at coordinate 33,963,701 of NC_088927.1, forward strand.
AATTTAACTTATCAAAGAATAAAACATAAATAATTGATAAGTATTAACAAAGAAAATCTTTTTTATAGATAAAGGAAATAAAGAATACTGAATCTAAAAAAAAGTCAACTTATGAAATAAAAATAACATTCAAAAGCATAGAAATATAAAATTGTGTTTATTATAATTGGTGCATTAATATGTAACATTGTCATTATTTTTTGTAAATTTTCATTGTAATAGCATGTTACTTTTGCTATTTTTTTGACTTTTCTGGTACTTCAAGTTTTCTGATAATTTCATAAGACCTTACTTCAAATATGAACTTCTGTGACTCATTTGGTCATTCGGTATATAATAATATTTGATATTGTAAAAATACTATACGTAAAGAGCAAGAAAGAAAGTTAAGCTTGTTTTGTATCAGTAGTTGTATCCTAAAAATGTACTTATGGAATAACCTTTAAGTTTTTTGAAAATTTAATAAAAATTCTAAGATTGCTTCATCCCCGTAAAATTCTAAAATAGAAATAAATGAAATATTAGATGAAATCTAACGTGTGTTAACCATTTACTTACTACTGATTTTGTTCTTTACCTCTATATATATCATATTCGTGCTTGCATTGAAAACTGTAATCATAATTTTTAATTAATTTTTGGTTAACTCCCAACGTAATAAGTGTTCGCATGCAGCCTTGTTGAAGTTCAATTTTTTTTTTTTAATAAAAATTTCAACAAGAAAAATGAATAATAACAACCTTGTATCCAACATATATGCTTTTTTGATAACCGCATAGCATACATATTGATTTAACAATACCATTTAAAATTCAATTTTTTTTTTAATACCATTTGAATGTTAAGCAGCTGTATCAAGATCGATCAATCCTGCAAATTTCCCTAAAGCACAACCAATAGAAGACTTTTAGAGAAACTTGAAAAAAAATAAAGTTTATGAAGGCGATTGGAAAGCAGAGAATCTTGATGAGTCGAAAGTATCTACTGTCTTGGCAAAATGGATCTTGAGTTTGTACAAAACCATATTTTGGGTGTTAGGTGTTAAAAAACTTGACCATATAAGAAGACATGATTCTAATATTTTTTTCTCTTCAAATACTATAAAAAGACATATTTTTATTACTATTTTTAAGTTTTGTGTTTTAAACATATATTAAGTCATGATATGTAATTCGCAATAAACCCTGATATTATAATTACATATCAGTGTTTTCTTGAAAAGTTTTCTCAAAAAAAAAAAAAAAAAAAAGCCCACAACCGTTAAAAAATAATTTTTCTACGTTGCAGCCTTTTATACTGTTAAATAAAAAACCATCAGAACACCGCCACATGACCATGAGTTTGTAGTCGCCCGTGTTGCTATTGGAAGTATAAGTTTCAATTTATTCTTTTAAAAATTTTTTTATTTTTTTTGCAAGTTAAAGTTTTGATGCTAATTTGTGTAGAAAAATAGAAATGTTACGTAATTTAAAGTTTTTTGATAAATAAAAATTTAGTTTGTTATAAAATAGTTAACATATTTTCTATGCATCATTAGTCGCCAACACGTTTAGAGTATGGAAAAATGGGGCAATGATTTGCTAACGAAAAAAAAATTCGTGTAAAAAAACACTGCAAAGGACTAAGGGATCGTCCATAAATTATGCAACGCAAAATCTATTTTAAAAACAGAAGTAGGAGATATTAAGCTCTTTTGCGTCCCGATTTCCATTAAACTTAAAAGGCTATTTTGATCTTTTATTTGAATTAAGGCTCTGCTAGGGAAAACTTTTGATTGTTTTGATTATTGTGAAATTTTGCGTTGGGTAATTTATGGACGATCCCTAAATAGTTTAATTTTATTCTCTTCTCTTAAACATATTAATGACTATCTACATAATTTGTCATATTACCAACTATTCAGTCTCAAGTTTAGTTGTAAGACACCATTATTTATTTGACAATTAAAAAAGACTTTGTTTTAATGATAAATGTATTAATTTTTTTTTTTTGTTGATGTTCAACTATCTGATGAGAGTTTAACTTTTTTCAAGCAAACAAAAAGCGTTATTTGTTTTTGTACATAGTTGAGTTTGCTGTGATAAAAAAATAATATTTTCTTTTTTGATTTTTCTCCTATTAAATAAAGTTATCTTAACAAACAATTTTGACACCATAAAAATAATCATGTAACGTCACAAAGCCAATATAAAAAGTATATAAACAAACTCAAATACTTAACTTTGAAAACAACATCATCAAAGACTAGATCTTTAAAGAAAAATGTCAGTACTTAACTTGATTATAGGATTAGTTATATTTAATGGATGTAATTCTTTGTTCATAAATAAGAAAAATGATGAATTATTTTATGCAAATAAGACTACATCCTTGATACAAGATGCAGATCCAATAGAAGTAACCTTATACTTTGAATCTTTTTGCCCCGATTGCAGAGTAACTATTTTAGATCAAATATATCCAACATACCAGAAGTTAGCATCCAGTGGTATACTAAAGCTTAACTTTGTTCCTTTCGGAAATGCAGAAGAAGTTTATTCTGCCGGTAAATACATTTTTTACTGTCAACACGGAGAGGAGGAATGCACTGGTAAGTACTAAATTTTTTATATAAACCTTGTTAAATATTACTATATTAAAGAAAACTTTTTTTGAAGTGAAGAAACGCGATTAAAAAATCAGCTGTAAGAATTAAAACTTGTACTTTAGGTAATTTAATCGAATCTTGTGCAATCCATTTCTATCCAGACCAAGCAAAATACGTTCCATTTATACAATGCCTTGAATATTATGGTGCAACTGATACCAATGCTAAGTACTGCGCCAGTGTGAGTCAGATGGATTACGATACTATTTCACAATGTGTTCTTAGTGATCAAGGCAACGAGATAGAACACGAAATGGCAACGAAAACTAATGCCTTGAACCCGCCTCATCAATATGTTCCATGGTTCACAATGAATGGACAACACGACGATAGCATTCAAGATGGATTAAGCTCAAACATGTTGACTTATGTATGCAATGCCTACCAAGGAACAAAACCAGAAGCTTGTATTCAGAAATAGTAGCTTTTAATCCTTTAGGCTAATAAGACTGGGTTATCGTTTAACACGTAAATAACGCGTGCATTTTTATTCAGAAATTCATTTTTAATTATATATATATGAATATATATATATATATATATATATATATATATATATATATATATATATATATATATATATATATATATATATATATATATATATATATATATTGTAAAGTAATTCTTAATTTTATACATTAAATTTATATAATTCACCTGAATTTTATACAATTCACTTTTTACGAGTAAAAACTATTTTTTTTGGTTTTTTGTTATTGCTAAGTTCATCGTTTGCTGTATCGTCCGTTGCATCATTTTCTTCGTCTTCAAATTCAAAATCTTTTTCATCGAAATCACTTGTTTTTCTTTTAACAATTGTCTTTCTTCCGGCTCTATGCATATGAGATAACATCTGAAATGCAAAACGCATAAAGGTCATTTATAACGAAAGTTAAGTAACAATTTATATTTCAAAGATTACGATTACAATAAGATTACAATAAGCTTACGATTTCATAATTTATTTGATTTGAATTCTTCAATTTTCTCTCTCGTTCATTTAATAATTGATTAAGGTTTCTTCGTAGAATATCTTCAGGAGCTATTTTTTGTTTTTAAATCACAACTTTAAAACAATATTTAACACATCTTCATTTTACTTGTGATCTATATTTTTAAAAATTACCTGTCAAGCTTTTTTTCTTTTTATTACTTTTGAGTTTTTTTAATTTTACAGATTTTGTTTTCTCGAATAATTTTTTATTAGTATCGACCGAAAAGTGGAGACTTTTCAAGACTAGCTTTGCTGACATATTTTTCTAAAATTAAGAGAAATTTTTTACTAGCATTAAACTTTTTTTCAAACATCGATTTTTAACAAAATCAAACTATTTTGTAAGCTCAATTTTATTTACTTTTGTATTTTATTTACTTTTGTTTTGAGTCTACGAGCATACAATAGTAAATTAAATGAAATTCACAAAAGTAAATTAGATAAAGCTCACAAAAGTAAGTAAGATAGAGCTCATACAAGTATATTAGATAGAATTCACTAAACTTAAGTAAATAACGATTTATAACCAAAACTTTTTCAACAATAAAATACTTTATTAATATAAATGAAAAAATTACAAAACTATACATCTTAAACAAAAACATTTTAAGCTATATAATTCTTTTAAGTATGAAACAGAACATAATATAAAAAAAAATGTCTCTGCAAAATCTATTTTAATAGCAGTTATTAACATTAAACATATAAAAATATCCAGTTAAAAAATACGTCATCTCAAGCAGCACATTAAATAACAATTGGTCATCCAAAACCATATAACAAATGAGATCCTCTTTGACTTAAAACGACTTAAAATGTATTTTCATAATCAAGCCTTTGGTTCCTTTATGTATAGAGATTCAAAAAGTTACGAGAAATCGTTACAACGAAGAATCAATCGTTGTCTGACATTTGTAGAAATTGATGGTAAGCATCTCGAGAACATTCTCCCCGGTTGTTAAAAACAAATTTGTAGTAGCTTCCGTCAGCGCAAACGGCTAAAAATAATTCTTTTTTAAGCATTCTTATAAAATTTGATAATAGATATAAAAAATCCTTTTAAAAAAACTCAATTAATTTCAGTTGTCTATACAATTCAATCGATAGGTTTCAATAATTTGAAATTTATGCTTACCAACAACAGAGTTTTTATCAGAACCAAAAGCACATATGCATTGAGCCCCGTTTGGCACCTGGAATCGAGAGAAACTCCATTTTGAACTGAAGTATTTTGGAAGTAACGAAGATGATAAACTATAAAATATGCACACACATAAGAGTAGTAATTAAATCTATGATTTTTGATCAACTTTAATTATACAAAATAAACAAAAAAATAATTTGCATAACTTGCCCTATTTTTTAAGGACATTTTTAACTTCAACAGCATAAATAGTTATAAACAAATAGTTATAAATAAACAACAACTTTTATCCAAGCCTAACTTTTAACTTTTAAAAATTTAAACTTTCGTTGAAAATATATTTCCAACTATATAGGGTTTGGGAAAACCCGGCATTTTTAGACCCGACGAGTCCGAGTCGAGTCTAAGAATATTTATTGGGTCCGGGCTCGGGCCCGGGTCCAATACGTCTTTTTAACTTATATTTTAATTTTAACTTTATTATAATTTTAACAATAGCATGGAAAGATTTTTTGTTCTCACGCCGATTTTTAAAAATGGATTTGTTATACGTTAAGGGAAATAAAACAACTTTTAGCCAGTTCAACGTCTAACCTAAATATATTACTCTATACTTTTATTATAATCTTGAACTACCAAATAAACTTGACATTACCTGTTTAAAAATATCGCATTTTATAGAATGTCCTCAATGGACAGCACTCTTCTTCAAATCCTGAAACTTCAGGGGTTCCTCAAAGTTCTATCCTTGGCCCTACACTCTTTTTAACTTACATTAACAATCTTCCAGATATTCTTACATCTAAGGTGGCGTTGTTCGCTGATGATACTACCATTTATTATTGTCTTGATAAGAGGCCAGCACTCTCTGATTGCTTGGTTGGGGCATTTGAGCTTGAAAAGGATCTCATTTTTGCTACAGCATGAGGCTCACAGTGGCTGTTGAACTTTAATTCAGATCTTGCATCTTTTGTGCCATCTCCTAAAACTCATTCTCATGTTACTCATCATTCAATTAAGTCTCATCCATTTACTGTGCTGTTCCTAAATGCTCCAAAAATTCTTATTCACCTAGTTTTTTCCTCAAACATCAGTTCTTTGAAATTAGCTTCCTTCATCTTGCTTTCTTGATTCATATAATTTGCAATCTTTTAAGCCGTCTGTCAATCGTTACCTTGCTCTATAAACTTCATCTTTTCTCTTCCACTAACTTCCAACTCTAATAGTGGTTGTTTGCAGCCTTGTTGGAAGTGAAGATGTTGAAAAACAAACAAAAAAAATAGCAAGTGTTTTAATAAAAAGAAACAAATTGAAAGAAAAAAGAAGCTAAAAACATATCAAATGTCTCTGCAGCATAAAGTATATTATGCAGACATAAAAAAATATCAGCCTACAGATAAAAAGTAAAAAAATTTAGATCAAGTTCCTCTTTGTATGATAAAATAATAATAATAAAAAAAATGTAAAATAAATTTAATGTTTATTATAAAATAAATTTTCATTAAGAAAAAGAAGTGAACTGAACAAATAATTACAAATCAATCTTGCATAAAAGTTTGCCATTGGATCATTAAAATATATTGCCATTGTTGTTATAAATAGTTCCCATGAATTTAAGACTTACGAGACAAGTTTTGAGTTTAAATTTACCAGGAAATCAAATATGTTAGGTTAAAACTCTAATCCATTAAAATCAAAAATCATTTTGCAATTAATGATTTCCCAGGAAATTAGGACTTCTATAGAGCACCATAATTTTTTAGCAGAACAATTTTCAATCATGAGAATTTTGTATAGAATATTTTTCAAATTGATGATGGAGAGATTGTTAAACATTTAATAACCAGTATGATATACCATATTAGAGATGTTAAATGGAACAAAGAGTTGCTTTTCTTTAACAAAAGACAAATGAACTGCATACATTGATTTTGTGTTTCATATTCAACACAAATATTTTTTTCATAAACATTTGAAATTTAACTCTAAGGATATACTAAATTATTTCACAAGAATTTATTTATTTGACAAGAAATTATTTAACTCTAAGGAATATACTAAATAATTTCACAATAACTAAACTATTTGAAAAGAATATACAAAAATAGAATATATAAAAAGAAATCAAGTCACATTAATACAAAACATTTTTGGAATCAATAAAAGTGCAACTCACATTAAAACAGAAGCTTTATGGAATCAAGAAAGTTGCAAGTCACATTTATACAGAAACTTTATAGAATTAAGAAAGCTGCAAGTCAACAATTTTTCAAAAATGATGGACAATTGTTTAAAAACTTTGAAAGAAAACAAACGATTAAACTATAAGGAAAAAAATTATAACCGGTACAAAACAAGTAATTAAACTTAAGTAACCTTGAATCATGTTATAAAAACCTTAGATCACATTATAAAAACTTTAAACCACATTATAAAAATGAAAAAAAGTATCTTTAAACTAAAACATACAAAATTCAATTTGCTCAAAACATCAACAGGTTTTCCAAGTGTAGGGAAATGATTTTAGCGAGTTAAGTATTTTACAGAAAAAGGAAAACAAAAATCTGTTAAGCACTTGTTAAATAGCTTATTAATGAAGAAAGCTCTTGACTTTCATAAGACAATATCTGTAACATTGTCTGTACCACAAGCTGTAGAAGAGTTAGAGTGGGAAAAACTTTAGCAACAGAAGCAGGATTGATTTAGTCAAGCAATGGATTAACCTGTTTCTTTGGGGTGACAGTAAGAGTGTAGCCATTGGATTTAAGAGTAGTGTTGGAGGAAAACTTCTTTGCAAACAGATGTCTTACTCTTGAAAAAGGTAATTAAATTAGATCCATGTATGAGAGGTGGTTTTCAGCAGAGAGACAAAAGACTTCAGCCAAAGGATCATCATGAAGAAAATTGCAAAATCCCAATAAGTTTTAAGGTAGTAAGAAGTGTGACAATAAAGTCTGATGTAGAAGTTTTAGTGAGATCATTGCATGAGATCATTTAGTGAGATCAATTCAGCCACCTAAACTAGAGCAAGGAGAAACTAAATGCAAGCTAGGGTCAATGAAAAGACACAAATCAAGGAGTGAAGACAAGTGATTACTGTTATCTGGAAAACGAGTCACAAAGTTAAATAAGTAAAAGATTGAAAAAAAGAAAAATTTTGAGATTTAGAGCAAGCAAAGAGCAAGTGGCACTAAAACCAAGCCATTCAGCATAACAAGCATTAAATAACAACAGTACTGGCTAAGGGATAAAGAGAAAGGGCTTAGTTAATTTGATCAGAACATCAGAAGGATAACAACTAAGAACAAAAAGAAAGGTGATTGAGTGAGGAGGAGCTTAGCGAATAAAAAATAAAAACCTGACTTCATGACGAATAGACTTCATGACTTTTTTTTGTTATTCACCTCCTCAAGGCTGAGAAGGCCACTACAGATGAGGAGGCTACTTAATAGTGGTTATAACCCTCTCTCAACTCTATAATTCTGAAACACGAACCTTGACAAACAAGGCCGTTGCGCGGAGAAACAAATTGAGCGCGGTACTACCAGGGATGTGGTGGGGATCGAACTCGAAACCTCTCACTTATGAAGCGAGCGCTTTACCACTACACCACTTCCGCATTTATCTATTTGGTGAATTGATACTTATGTGTCAAAATACCACATAAATAAAAATTAACTATTTTTCCTGGATTCGCAAGACTCCAATAGTTATATGCTTGATCCCAGGCCAATAATTATAATATTAACTCTAAAATACAAAAATGATAAAGCATAATTTAAATTATTCTCGCAAAAAGCAAGTTGTTCTGGTTAATTTTACAAAAAGCAAGATTCAGCAGAAAACACAATGCAAGGGCTCCTTATTTGGTCAAGACAATGCACACTAAAAAGATCAACAGGGACACCTTTTATGTGCAACATGGGGCTGCTAATACTCAGATATTTTCAGTTGTAAATGAAATTAGACTCTCTGAAAATAGCCACAGAGTTTGGGAAACCTTATTACCAGTTAGCCTAAGAACTATTAAACAGTTTTTCAGAGCTTTACCCCCATTCGATAACAGAAAGAGTTGCATAGCCTCTACTAAGAATAATCGTGTAACTTTAATATTTTTACTAAATAAAAGAAACCTTGGTAACCAAGTTATTGTAACTTCATCCAAATAATCTCTAACCATTCAGATAAAGTTACAACACACAGTGGTCTGAAAAAATCAAAAAAAAAAACCTGTAATTTTTTTTTAATTATTATTTTTAAATACTATATTATCCAGACTGTGTATTCTTATAGACAAAGAAAATATAAAGACTAGAAAGTACACAAGAACTTTAAACATAAAATCATATAAAATCAAGCAGGAAAGATCTTAAAGAGAAAAGCGTGGGATCAATTTTTTTTCCAAACCAGTAAAAAAAGTATCAAATATAAACATAAGAACATTTATTTTGTAATTACCAAACATATTACAAAATTTGCGGTTGCGTATGATACCCTATATATTTAAATATTTGCGTATGATACCCTATATATTTGAATAATATTTACCTTTATATTTTATGTAACATTTTAGTTTTTTAAGTTATCAAAAATTTTAGTTTTTTAAGTTATTTATAAAGCAACTAATATGAGATAAAAAACTTATAAAATGAGCATATTGAAAATTATATTAAAACTTATAAAGTGAAGGATAAAAAAGCACAGGTAGCTGAGGACAATTAAAAAACATTTTTTTAACTTTATATCTAATATATAGTTATTCTTTTAAACTATACTTTATATTATAAATCAATGAAACTTTATAAATCAATAAACCTTGAAGTTTTGTTTTTTCTTGGATCTTCTACAGCAAATATATGAACTGTTCCATGATCGCTTGAAACACATAGGAGTGAAGAGTCGCTGCTGAAATTTATGCTAATGAAAATATGAAACTTATATTAAAATTATTTGCAGTTCATTATTACCAATCAAAAACATTCAGTATTTTGATAATGTAATTTTGATGATTATTTAACTTATTATAACCTGTTATTTAAATGTATTTATATTTTTTATTATAAAAAATTTGACTAGCAATTCTTAGCAATCAAATTAGATAAACTAAAATAGATTTTGTGAGATAAAAATATAACTTTTATCAAAAGAAGTCAAACATGTTTAACTTCTTTTAATATAAAAGTGACTGGCGCACTGCAACAATACTTAAAATTTTTCAATATAAAAAAACTTTTTTAGAATTGTTACTGTATTTCAAATTATTAAATATACAAAAACTATGTAGTTTTACACAAACTACATTTACACAAAAAATACAGATAAGGATGCAGAAATTTTGTGAAATTTAAACTGAAAAAATTATTTTTATTTTACAAGCCTTGTCTACAAAAAAACTTCACATTTAAAGTAATCACAATTCTAGAGTAGGTACAGCAATTTTTAGTATTTTAGTAAGATGCTTCAAGCTGGAGTAGATAGTTTATAAGAAAATAATAGTTAACTTAAAATAAAAAAATCTAAAGTTAACTAATAGTGATCTTATTTGAAAATCAAGTTTGAAAAATCAACATAAATAAACCGCTTTATAGACACCATTTTTATAGAATAACAAAGAAATAAAACGTAAACAAAACAAAAACATTCTATATGAAGTTTATTTTTTTTTAATCACTTTTTTTACATTTAGATAAATTTTATTAAGTACAAGATAAAAATTTTTTTTTTACAACTTAAAAACAAAAATATACAAAACCCAAATAAGTTGCAACATTTAAAACCAAGTTTTTTTATTAATGTTTTATTTACATAAGTTCGTCTAATAATATGATTTTTATGCAAAACCATCCATTTTTACAGGACCTAAACATGCCTGAAAAATTATAAAAACTCTAAAATAAATTATTTTATTATATATGAAAATATGCGGGTAAATATTTTACACCATTTTAATTGACACTCGTTTAATATACTCATTAATTATAACTCACTCCAGTTTATGTTTCATAATTAATTAGGGTTACCCTCTACCGTGAAGAAGCACCTACCGTAGTTTTTGAAAAAATCAGTAAATTTTTTATGCTGCTTTTTTTTTAATTTAATTTTTTAGTATTGTTTTATACAAAACTAACTTATTTCACTAATAAATAATTTTTAAAAAGATGTATTTTTAAAGATTTGAGATGTTTTTTTACCCGCAAATGATTTTTTATTGCTTTCTTAAGAAAATCTTTAACAGTGAAAAAAAGTTTGTCTAGTTTTTTTACGGCTCTAAACTTACATAATTTTTTTGATAAAAGTTTAAAACAGTTGTAAAAACATTGAATATTTTAAATTTTATCAAAAAATATTAGTATTTTTTGTATAACATTGTTTAATTTTTTACACGATAGGTGAGTACGAAAATTATAATAGTTAGCACTTACCATTTATAAAAATATTTTTTCGGATGTGCTTTATTTCGTGAAGTTTTCTCTCTAAAAAACTATTTCAGTTCAACTCAATTACCAATTAAAGGTAATTTAACCCTAGGGAATATTTATTTGATATGTTTTTTATACTTTATTTATTATGTGAAATGAATTCGATTAGAAAGATGCAAGGTTCAAAAAAAAAAAAAATATTCGAAAAAAGCTTTTGTATTTAGAAGAACAACTGCATGCAGCACTTAGAGCTTTAAATAAAGGTGAAAAATTTTATGTGTCAGCAAAAAGTTTAATGCTCCTGAAAGTACCTTACGCGACTAATTATCTGGTAAAAGCCAACCCAAACGGCAAAACTCTGGCTTTAAATCATATCTTAGAGAAGAAATAGAGAATGAATTGGTTGCTTGGTTAATGCAGTGCGCTAACATGGGTTTTGCGATTACAAAAAAGTTATTAATTAAGGCGGTACAAAAAATAGTTATAGAGCGAGGTATAAAAACACCATTTAAAAATGATATCCCAAGTAAAAACTGGTTTTACAAATTTATGCGTCGTCATAAGGAATTATCGCAAAAACGAGCAGAGCATATTAGTCGAGCTAGAGGTCTTATAACTGAAGCATCGATAAGAAAATGGTTTAATAAGATGTATGAATTATTAGGCGATGATGCGCAATACCTTAATGATCCATCTCGTGTTTTTAATTTAGACGAAAATGGTTTTGAGTTAGCACCAAAAACTGGAAAAGTTTATGAAAAATGTAACAACAGCGATAAGGAAAACCTTGCAACTATATTTTGCGTAAACGCAAATGGTGAATTTGCACCATCATTAACATTGTACAAGTATGCTCGAATGCTAAAAACTATTGCTGCTGCACCACCAGGTTAAGGATTCGGTAAAAGTGACAGCGGGTGGATGACCGCTGAATGCTTTTATGAGTACTTCACAAATGTGTTAGTACCATATTTGAAATCTATTAATACACAATTACCTATATATATATATTCATGGATGGACATTGCTCGCATCTGTCTAAAGAGCTCAGCATGATTGCTCTTCGGAAAGAATTCATTTGATTTCGTTGTTTCCTAATGCTACACACATCTTACAACCATTAAATGTGTCAGTTTTCGGACCAATGAAAAAAAAAAGGGCAGAACATTTGTCGGCAATTTAAATTGGATAATGATTTTAATGAAATTTGCAAAGAAAATGTACCAATGTTGTTGAATAATTTTGTTATGGATCCAAGTATGAAAAAAAATATTATTAACGGATTTAGGTCGACAGGAATATACTCATTTAATGCGAGCAATGTTGATTATAAAAAAGTAATTCGACGTGTTAAAGTGAATTCCACAATTGATAATAATGAAACGAATCTTTCAAGCCATAATAACATGGGAAACTTATTTGGAAACAACATTGCACCTGAAGTATTGCTACAGTTTGAAAAAACTGGAAATAAAGAATGGGGAGGTAAAACTGACTTCAGAGAATTATTTAATTTTTGGAAAAAACTTAAATTTAACGATAGCTCCAAACAAACCATAAATTTAATAGAAGCCAACAATAATGTATTGAACAATGAAATCGATAAAAAATCGTATTTAGATATTAGCAGTACGCAAAATGAAATCGTATCTAGTAATGTTAGCGAATTTGGAAAAAGCGTAATAATTGATGAATCTGGTGAAAGTAAATCAGTAGCAGATCCACCAGATTCAAATAAACAAATAATAAAAGATGTAAACCCATTACACAACTTTCTTTTATGGCCAAAACAACCAATCGCGAAAAAAAGGCTGAAACAAGTTGAATGATTACCGAGCGTTGTAACTTTATCCAAATGGTTAGAGATTCAAATAACTAGAGAAAATGCAAAGAAAGAAAAAGATATCAAAAAAATTTAACGTAAAAATAAAGCTGCTGAAAAAAAAGAATTGAAAGAAAAAGAAAAACAAGAAAAATCTAAAAGAAAACAAGCTGTAACAAAAGAAAATAAAAATAAAAGACAAAAAAAAAAAAAAAAATTTTTTTTAAAATTTAAAAAGAAAAAAAGTTTAAATTCAGAATAAAGCTTTGGTGGATAATTTTATAACCAATGTCTTCTTTAATTTGTAATCGTATTAAATTTATGTATAGGTGGTGCCATGACCCTATATGTAAAAAAAAAAACAAATTACAAGATAGAATCGCGAAGAGTTGCAACTTTCAAATTTTGCACATTATATTTTTATGGTCTAATTAAGGTACTCCTGCTTGAAGTAACTAATATTTCTAAAAAATATATGAAAATCGGCGCTTATTCTAGAGCCAGACTATTTCTAAACTAGTGTATACGTATGTATAAACTATGTATACATATATACATACATAATATTCTAAAACATTATGTATGTATACATACATACATAATATTCTATAACATTAAATTAAAAACAGACATACCAATATATAGTAGCATTTCCAGCTCCTCTTCTCAATTCATGCAACTGTTCATTAGTTGCTGTATCAAAAACACGGATCAATGTACCCTTAAAAAATATATATATAACAATAATTTTATAGTTTTTAAACACTGCGGCCTAATTAAAACATAACTGCACACCATTGTTTGTTAATTAATTTTTTGTATTTGTCATAACTTGTGACAAAATTAAAAATTATATTTAAAACTTATTGCTTTAAAAATTATCTAAAACAAGCCCAAAACAAAATTCATTTAATGCATAAAAAGAATTTTTTTCTTTAAAAAACTTTTGTAACTATTTAGCTAAATTCTTATACATTTGTACAGGTTAAATTTTAGTGTTAATGCTGCTTTATTTTAAAACTAAATTCAAAGAAGTTATTTTTTTATCAAGGATTTACTTTCTTTAATTACACAATATGGCTCTAATTTGTTCTAAATTATGTAGAGAATTAATTAAACTTTAGGAAGAAACAAATTATATATGTATAGAATAAATATTTATGCACAAAAAAGGATAAATTGTAAAGAATACTTGAAAGTTGCAATTTTTACCAAGTTTTATTAAAATTTAAAAAAAATCAAAAGCCGTTGTCAGCAGCTTACAGTAGTGAAAGAGTTAAATATCAACCAACATAAGAATAAATGTTCAAATGTAAAACTGTATATTGCACATGATTGGCATCCAAACTACCCTCATATTAAAGAGGGCTGGCATCCAAACCATCATAAAAACAAAGCAAAGATCATAAAATTATAACTTAATTCTCATAAAAAATATATGATTTAATTTAAAACTAATTTAATAAAAATATATAATTTTATTCTGATGAAAAAATTTAATTATTTTTTGATTTAAAAAATATACTTTTATTAAAATTAAAGTTAATGCTTGGGTTTAACTTAACTGTCAAATTTATTTAAAAACATTACTAAATATTATTCAATATTTAAATTTTATTTGTTCTTAAAAAAAAATTAGCTCATTTTTATCGCAATTGTTTTTTCGGTTTTCCTTCTTAAACATTTTTTTTTACTCACAACTAAATTTCAAATAAATAAGTTAGTTAAACTTTTTTTTTATAATGCAACTTAAATCGCAGCGATTATTTTTTAATAAACTTTTAATAAATAAAGCAAATAAATTAACGCAATTTTTTTATTAGTTACTCTCTAATTTTTTTTTAAATAAAAAATCAATTGTAGTTTTGCAAAGATGCAATTAGAAATTTAAGAAATAATCATTTCAAAAATTCAAAAATTTATCACATTTTAATTTTTTATGCAAATGTCGAGAAAAGAATAAAATTTGTTAATACCAAACAATTTTAAAAATGCAATATTAAATTTAATTATTTAATATTAAAATATAAATAAATAAAATGAACATTCGCTTATAGTAATAGTAAAAAAGCAGTTAAATAACATTTCACTCGCTTTGCAGTAATTTAAAAAAGTTAATGTCATTAAAAAATAAAAAAATAAAGAGATTTTATAATGCTAAATATTGCGTTAAGCGAATGCATTAAGCATTTTTTATTTAAAACAAGGCCAGCACTACATTTTCTTTTGTATAAAAAAAGTAAATTATTTTATATTAAAAGAATACTGCATAAGATTCTGTTGTGTTTTTGTATAAAAAAATATATACAATACAAACAGAGTTATACAATACAAGCAGAGTTATACAATACAAGCAGAGTTGTACAATACAAGCAGACTTGTTAACAAAACCAAATATATCAAGAATAAAGTCACATGTTGCAAGACCAAGATCACATTTTTTTTTAATATCTTTATTCATATTCAACTCCACTAGACCATGGGTCTACTCTTTTTTTGTAAATGTGTTTACAACCCTCTTTCAACTCTATAACTTTGAAACATGACGAACAAAGCCACTGCACAGAGAAACAAGTTGAGTGCAGTATGAGGAACATGGTGTAGATCAAACTCAAAATTTCTTGCTTACAAAGCGAAAGCTCTACTGCTGCACCACTTACCACGTTTAGGTAACAGGCAAATATATCAGCACATATAACATTCATGTTTTTATTGCTTCACATACAAGTATATATTTGTAAGTTCAACACCCATGACACCACACTGTAGTGGTTTAGTCAGACTTCTGTAATATATAATTTTTTCTTATTTATACATGACATTATGGAAAAAAATTGAAGCAACCTTTTACATCTAAATCCTATTTATGCTGTTAACCTGTTTTGAATATCAGGACATTTTTATTGTAATACCACTTGAATAAAGGTTGAAAAAAAAAAAATTTGTATAAACTCCTCAAATTTAGTGACTGCCTTTAAAAGATGAATGTTTATAAAAATAATATATATATAAAAAACATCAAACAATACAAATTCTCTTAATACAAATAATAATTTATTTTCAGAAATTTTCACTGGGTTATGGACATCAGCATCATCAGCTTGTAAAATATTACAAAATTTTTTGAACATTAAAAAAAAAGTTTAATAAATTTTTTAACTGGCGTCAGCAGTTGAATGGCTTCTTTTTTCTTTACGTAAGAATATAAAAAACGGAGTCCAAAATTTAGTTTTGACAAATTGCCTATTATCGAGATTTAATCCGCCATTTGATGGGAAACATTGGTACCTATGTATTTTGAGTGCTTCACGTACTTTACGGTCAAATTTTTTTATTTCAACTTTAAGAGTTTTAGTTTTCTCCTAATTTATTTTTTCAGAGCAAAACTTGCTATGTGTGACAATCGCCGATTGATAATGTTTGCCATCGTTTAAACTTTTTTGGTGTTGTTGAGTTCTTGTTCTAATTTGTAACTTTGTTTCTCCTGCATATTTTTTTGAGCAATTGCATTCAACTAAATATATTTCATGTTGGCTATTTTGGAGCAATCTAGATTTGTTTTCACATGTTAGTAATGTTCTTAAATTAGTATTTGATTTAAAAACTACTCTATATCCGACTTTTCTAAATATTTTCCTTAACTTTGGTGATAGTGAAGGCATCCATGGTAATGATACTTTTGGGAGAGCATTGTTCTCGGATTGAATTCTATAGTTCTTTACAGACTTACAGACAAAAATCTTAAGAATTAAATATTCTTAAAGATAATTTAATAAAAATCTTAAGAATTAAATATTCTTAAAGATAATTTAATAAAAATCTTAAGAATTAAATATTCTTAAAGATAATTTAATAAAAATCTTAAGAATTAAATATTCTTAAAGATAATTTAATAAAAATCTTAAGAATTAAATATTCTTAAAGATAATTTAATAAAAATCTTAAGAATTAAATATTCTTAAAGATAATTTAATAAAAATCTTAAGAATTAAATATTCTTAAAGATAATTTAATAAAAATCTTAAGAATTAAATATTCTTAAAGATAATTTAATAAAAATCTTAAGAATTAAATATTCTTAAAGATAATTTAATAAAAATCTTAAGAATTAAATATTCTTAAAGATAATTATGTCTGTAAATAGTGTAAAAGTATTGCAAAGTCTCTAAAATAAGGCAAAAATGATAGTAGAAAAATTACACTGAATGACAAGTTCAATATATCTTGATACACATTTAGTTTAAATAAATTTTTTTAGTTAAATTGTTTTTAAAAAACATTTTCTTCAAAATGAACACTACATGTGTTGGGAGTTAGTAGTCCTTTTAAAACCAATTGCAGTACTTAAATTGCTAAGAGATCAATTTGAACAAGTTTTTTATAACTCTTGGACTTGTTTTTTTAAACTTTTTGACATGTTTGTTCAATGTTGAGAAATACAATGTGAAGTGAAAAAGCAGAAAAGCTTGTCTTTCTTTATAAAATGATTAAATAAGTTACAAATATTAAAAATCAAAAGAATTTTAAAAACAACCTGCTAAAAAAATAACTTTTTATACACTTTTTTCTTCACATATTAAAACATAATAATCCTGTCAAATTTTTTTTTACAACTTTAACATGAATAAAAAGTGAATAGTATTTAAAAATAAACAATATAAAATATGGTACTAATGAAAATATGGTAAATATGAAATACTCTGAGTAATAATAAAGTTATATAAAGATAATAAACTCTTCTTTATAAAAATGAAGCCACAAAAAATTGATTAAACTTTAAGAGCATTTAATTAAAAAAATATTTTTACATATAGAGTAGTCATGAATATGTATTTGGACATATTTTGAATTATTCAATCTCTTTTCCTCTATGAATTTTTGGCTTAATGCCCCTCCTCAAGTTTTGCATAGTACTATTGAGAATACAAAAAAAAAAAAAAACACTATTACAAACTTTTCTTAATTTTTTGAGCAGCTTTGAGCAACTCTAAACTTGTGTCTTATTTAAATTTGGACAATTTGGTGGGTTGTGATCTAAAGATATAATTTCAACACCATTTTTTTCAGTGCCAATTAATTATTGCTATAGCATGCTAGCTAAATCATATAGACAGCTTGCTAAATCAGGCCAATACCTAAAAGGAACATTATGAGATTTTATAAAAGGTAGAAGACACTTTTCCTTCTTGTAGAGTTCAGCATTCATCAACTTTGAGGTTATAAATCACTTTCCTTCATCTCAAGACTGCACTCTTTTCAATGTTATTTCTGATCAAATTGACCAAGTCCTTCCTCTTTATCCTTTAGCCAATATCGTTATTGTTGGTGACTTTAATGCTCATCACACTGAATGGCTTGACTCTAATGTCAGTAACTCTGCAGGCATTAAGGCCAACAACTTTTGCCATACTCAATCTTTAACACAAATAGTCAACTTTCAAATTGGTTTTCCAGACTATCCAAATTACTTACCTTCTGTACTCGACTAATGTCTTGTTTCTGATCCTAGTCAGAGCTCAGTTTCTCCACATTCACCCTTAGGTGCTTCTGATCACAGTTTGATCTCTCTAAAACTATTATCTCATTCCTCTTCATCATCTGAATCCCCCTATCATTGTATCTCTTACAACTACCTTAAAGCTGACTGGGATTCTTTCCGTGATTTTCCTTGTGATGGCCTTAGGGTAGAAATCTTTTATCTTCCTGCTAACCAACGTGCTTCTTTAGTAACTTTTTGGATTCAGGCTAGCATGGACTCTTGATGATTTCAAGTCAAGTCTCACTCTTCTATACGGTTTTCCTCTCATTGTGCAGTTGAAATTTTCAATTGTAACCATTACTTCCATATCTAATGCCAAAACAATTTTCCAGAAAAAAAGCGCCTGTTTACTATTGCTAGAAACCATTGTAAAAAGGTTTTATCTAATACCAAAGCCTCATTTTTCATTCTCAGGTCATGAAATCTCATATTTTATCTCAGCGCCACTGAACTTTAACTTAGATAAAACTTGGGATAACAATTAGGTAAAAATTTTTTTTACCTAATTGTTAACCCAATATGCTAGATCTACCTATATTTATGAACAGTAATGCACTTGATAAGTCATTTACCCTTCGCCTTCTAGAATTAACTCTTACCTCAGATCTTTTTTGGAAACCATATATCAAATCAATTGCAAAAAAACATCTGCTAAGGTTGCCTCTCTTTATCGTGCTTGCCACTTTCTTACTCCGGATTCTATCCTTTATCTCTATAAATCTCAAATCCGTCCTTCATGGAATACTGTTACCATATCTGGATCTTTGAATGACACTCTTTTGTTTCTTTGCCACAGCCTCATTACTTGCAATTACAAAATCATTTCTTTCCAAAGTTATCAAGCTTTGTATATTTATACTTATTGCTGACAGCTCCATGCTTAATGCCAGCATAAAATCTGTTATCAGGTATTTGTCTTAAATCTACTTTAACATAAGTTTCATCATCAAGAATTAGGCATTAAACTCTATCAGAATGTTGTCATACAGTTTTCTCGCTTGCATTTTAATACATTTTTGCTACTTTTTTTTGGTACGGTTTGGTATTCTATTTATGATAAGAATGGATATCATAAAATTTTATTCACTTTTTTTTTTGTTAATTCAACTCCTCAAGGTCGAGAAGGCCACTATAGACGAGGAGGCTACTAATTTGTGGTATAACCCTCTCTCAACTCTATAACTCCGAAACACAAACTTTGATAAACAAGGCCGCTGCGCAGAGAAAAAGAACAAATCAACCGTGAAAGAATTAAATGCATTTACTTAAAAACACTGGATCCTCGTTTAGAACATTTCTAAACTAGCTTAAGTCAGTGCGTCAATTGTTTTTTGGGTTCTCAAACATTAAAAAGAATCTTTATTAATTAATCACAAGTCAGGATCTGGATAAAAAATTAGTTTAAGAATCAAAAATTGGCCTTGAAAATTTGTTTTTCATGCTTGCAGAATCCAGAATTTGACTATGAAAGAGCAAGTTAATACAATACATGTTATTTTGTACAAAAATGCAGTAGTGGTGTAATGGCAGAGCGCTTGCTTTATAACTCCGAAACACGAACCTTGACAAACAAGGCCGCTGCGCGGAGAAACGAGTTGAACCATTAAAAATAAATATATTTTCTTTTAAAAAACCTTTAATCCTTAGTTACAGACCTTCTTAAAATGCTTTATTGAAAACTTTTTTAACTGCACGAAGTAATTTTTTTAACTGGAATTAAATTTCTGAACAATGATACAATATGACAAAACAAAAACAAAAATAACTTATTATTCAAGACAAGTTCGAACAAATTAGTTTTGTTCATCTGAAAACAAAAGTGTTGAAACAAGGTAATCTCTATCAAAGCAGTTAAAATCCAACATTAATAAACATTTATGTTTAATGAAATCACTTCATTTTATTAAATACTTTTTAATTGACCCCTGAAAAAAAAATCTTATGATTATATTTTGCAAAAAATCTTGACCCCCTGTTT
The DNA here is from genome assembly GCF_038396675.1 of Hydra vulgaris. Classification (NCBI taxonomy): domain Eukaryota; kingdom Metazoa; phylum Cnidaria; class Hydrozoa; order Anthoathecata; family Hydridae; genus Hydra; species Hydra vulgaris. Next base: position 33,984,247 of record NC_088927.1, read on the forward strand.
TTATTATCTTACTTCATTTTATTTATTTTCTTTTTTTCTTTTTTTTATTTTTATTGTGTTTTATTATTTGTTTTGCTTTTACTTTAAAAGGTGAACTTTTGTTTGAAAGTAACCAAATGTTGGTTTTATTAACTCTTATTTTCTACTAAAGTATATCAATTTGATATCAAGCTGGGTCTAACTAAAAATCACTTACAATTTTATATTCAAAAACAGAACAAAAAAAAATGACAGACATTTAATGACATTTTATAGCAATAAATATTTTTCTCACAATGTTTTTAATAAAATAGTTTAATTTTTATTTTATCTTTTGAAACCCAGGTTTTACTTACAATAAAAATATAATTAGGTTTAGGAGAGTCATCCATATTTTCTTATATGCAATTTAGATTTTTTTAAAATTGAATTCAAATTAAAGGCAACATTTTTTAGCCAGAACAAACCCCCTATTACATGATCAAGTTAGCAATAACCTTTAAAAAAAAGCAAAAAAAAATTTTTTGTAAAGGTTATCGCCGATCTTACACGAAAATAGAAATATGCCTAGATAAGAATCCTTAGATATTGAAGGCCTAGAAAAATACAAAATATGAATCCAATTCACAATTTACGCTAACTTGTTGACAAGGGGAGTATATTAGTTATAGGTTTATCCTATATTAAATATACACTATTCATCTTCCAGAATGCAAAGAAGCAGGGCTTCAGTACCTAAATCCATTGAGGGTCAGGGTTTGGGCATAAATGGTGTGCATAACATATATTGCTATATACAGCATAATAGAGAAGCAATCATTATCTTAAATGTTTTTCTATTATAAATGATTATTTAGTAAATTTTTTGGTTAGACTTAAACTAGCAGTAAATAGTAATAAATATATTATTTGCATGTCACTGTATCTAATAGGACAAAGGATTTTATTAGATATGGTATAAAAAGTAAAATAAAATAATTACTTTCTCTGAGGCAGTAGCAAGTCTGGTTCCTTGTAAATTAAGTGAAATACAACTGAGTGTGGCTTCATGAGCCTCTATTTCATTTATAGGTTTTTCAGTATTAGCAAGATCTGCTATATTCACATGACCTGGCTTCCTTCCAGGAAAAACAAGCAAGGAATTTGTGCTACTTGGACACAACACACACAACCCTTAAACAATAAAAAAGAGATAAATACAGAAAACAACAGTACTGAAACTTTTAAAAACAATAATTTAGAAAATGAAATCTACCTTTTGGATTTGGGCATGTTTCAAACACATTAAGTTGACGAGGATTTTGAGTAAATGTGTACACTTTAATCATGGTGTCAAGTACAACAACAATCCTTTAAAAGAAATTCAAGTAAAGTAGTAAGCGACCGGGGCTATGGCCGGGGCTAGGTTTGATAACACAAAGCCGCGACCGGGGCCAGGTTTATGACCAGGGCTGCATAAATATTGATAGATCCTATAAAAATGTTATTTTTAATTAAAATTTGTGACATGAATTTTATTTAAAAACAATATTTTATTGGATTTATCAATTTTAATGCAGCCCCAGCCGGGTTTATGACCGGGGCTGCATTAATATTAATACATCCTATAAAAGTATTGTTTTTAATTATAACTCATATCATAAATTTTAACTAAAAAAAACATTTTTATAGGATCATAAACCTGGCCCTGGTCGCGGCTATGTGTTATCAAAACTAGCCCCGCCCATAGCCCCGGTCGCTTACTAAAGTAAAGTATAAGTAAAGTCTATTAACATAATAAAACGTTTTTTTTATCAATAGATATTACCTGTCTCTTCTGAGTTTAACAGCTTTAACATCACTAGAGAAATCAAGAGATATAACAATCTTTTTTTTCAGATCATCCCATATTTTTACTAAAAATTTTATTAAAAAATATTTATTATTCATGAAAAATAAAGTACAGGCTTATCAATAGTAAATGCTGCTTTCCATAAACACCCTGGTAAATAAACAAATAATAAAACAAACAAAAATAAAAAAACACTGAAGGTTAAAAATTAATTAGTTGAAAGCAAATAATTCAAAACCTAAAAAAGTATTGAAATAACTTGAAAACTATATTTTCTTATAAGTTTTGCAAATTTTTTTTGAAGAAAAGTTGTTAAATGATTGAGTTGAAGTCAGAAGTTCATTAATACTTTAGCGCATAATAATTAAAAACCTTTTCTACTGAACTCCAATTTGATTTGTGAAATTTTTATCACGCAGCCTTGATGTCCAGAATTAACTTTATGTGAATCTACAGTAAAGTTCTGATTAAAATTTGGACAAGTTAAGCACACTTTTTCCTTTACTAATTATGCTGTTTGCTTTAGTCTGAATCTCTAAAAAAATAGCTTTGTTTCAATCATGTTTAAATTGATCAAACTGAGTGTTATAGAGACAAAATCTTCATTTTATAATTTTTATTTAACTTGCACTGCTGTTTAAATGAGGTTTTAATTTAGAAAGCAATTTATATCAATTAGAGTACCTTTCTTTTAAAAAAGGCATTAATTAAAAAAAAGATTTTAACTTGTCCAGACACAAATTAAGTAATCGCAAACTGAAAACAATTCTGGTCTTCAAATTTTCAGTTTATAATAAAAACCTTGAACACTGTTTTTATGGGGTGAATTAAATTAAATTTATCATATTGCGAAAATTTTATGAAAAAATAAAAGAAATTTATGACTGCGGAGGTAACAAAAGTCATAACTCTCGTGTAGCTAAAGTTTAAACAGCAGTTAAGGTATTAGAAACAAACACAGAAAAAAGGGCAAAGGGTGAAAATTGTCCTAACCTTATTTCTAAAAAAAGTTAAATCTAATTAAATCATCTTAATTTTCATACCTTCATTAGGAGGAAACTCAGGATTTTGACCCCCTCCAACAAGAGCTAGATAATTAGACCGAAATAACATTTCAACATATGCAATTCCACCATTTTCAAAAACTAAATATTACAAAACTATATTTGACAAAAATTTTAAACAGTTAATTGAAATAAAATTTAAGCTATCAAATTAGTTAAAATAACCTTGTCGTTCTTTTTCTTTTACAGGATCGCTATTGAAAACACGAAAACCGTTTTGCATACCACAAGCAAAACAACCTTAAAATATATAATGAATTGTATTTTTATTATATAAACTAAACTTTGCTACTTTTATTAAATCATTAATCAAATAAAGATAAAAAAGTTTAAAAAAAATCAAATAAAACTAATATTTTTTCAATATAATAATTTAAAGGTTTTAAAACACAAACCATTTGGAGCCAGTGAACTACAATAAAATTTATCTTCAGAACTTTGTTTATTTTTAAAAACTCAATCTAGTAACTCTGAATTTTATAATGAATACTTAAATAAGATGAAGGCAATTTTTCATTTTTACTTTAGTGTTTTAGTTCTGTGACACACATTTGTTTTAGTGTTTTAGTTCTATGACACACATTTACTTTAGTGTTTTAGTTACTACACTTATATTTAGAACTTTGTTTATTTTTAAAACTCAATCTAGTAATTATGAATTTTATTATGATTATTTAAATAAGATAACAGAATTTTTTTATTTTATTTTAATGTTTAAGTTTATTGACACACATTTATTTTAGTGTTTTAGTCCTATGACACACATTTATTTTAGTGTTTTAGTTCTATGACACACATTTAAGCAAACTATGGAGCATTGCATAGACATGGAATTACCAATAGGACAGAAATGTTTTTCAAAACACTTTTCTATTAGCTTTTTGATTTTTACATAAAAGTTAAAACACGCCCCAAAAAAACTGAAAGGTCCTTGCTTTTTTTATTTCGACAAACTGCATTTTCAAGCAGTTTGTCTAAAAGGTAAACATTGTTTAAGAGATGTCTAATTTGGCTTACATTGAATTTTTCATGCAAGGTTGGCTTGTAAATGTTAATTTTGTTTGACCATTCAGTAGCTTCTAAAGAACAAGAGTTGCTTTGACTAAGAATGGCTTTTAAATAGTTGAATATCCTGCTGGTAATTCAAAGAACGAATTGTAACTCCATGAGTGGCAAAATACCAAGAAGTTTTGTTTTATCAGGATAATCTAGCAAAGAGAGAATTACACAGCATTTGTAACTTGCTGAGAGTTTTAATTTCCTTGATAAACTTAGAAAGTTAAATGAACTTTCAATATCTATTCAATATACTAATACATGCCTTTAGAAAGGTCAATTTATTGACCTTATTGAATGCAAAGCCTACTTGTAACATTTTACAACATATTTATATTGGAAAAAATATTTTTTTATAATGAAACTTTATCTTTTACGAGGATATATAAGTTTTAAATAATTTAGTAATATCAATTTATCAAACAGATTTGAAGTCATATTGTTCAACAATTTGTTTAACCAATCCAACAAAGTCATTGTAAATAATGACTGAGTGTGTTTCTACCTTGTTTAATGACATTTGATACATCAAATTCTGTCAGTTTTAAAGAAAGCGCTAAAGTAGATTGAAATCTGCTAATTTCTATTTTAAAAATAGAAATGAAACAGTAACATGCTCTTAAGTTTTTAGATTTAACACTTTTTGTAAAAACATTTTAAGTGTTTTCCTCTCCATCTTGTTGTGAAAATCTCCATCCATCTTAATGTGCTGAAAAATTTGTTTTGATCACATCATAAGCAATAGATTCTGTGTTACTTAGAACTTGGCTAATAACTGCCTGAGGTTTTCCTTGCATATTGAAATATATGGATTTCCAAATCGGAAAAGTTCAGCCTTAACTGATTCTTCTATTTGTTTTGATTTTATTGTAACACAAATTGCATAAAGTTCATGAAGTGAAGTTTTTATGAATTTTATCAAGTATAATCTATTCTAGCTGGCATATATCTGAACTTTTTTGAAAGAAAAACAAACATAATTTAGCACAATTTTCAGTGTGTGATGAAGCCTTGTTAAGCATTATGAAAAGACTTTGGTACCAGATATTTATCTGCGCCTGCAAACTTTTGTGTAATGTAAAAGCGTACCCAATCAGAATAAATTTAAACATACTCTTGTTTGAAAATCTACAAATTACCGTATTTTTTATTTTTTGTAGAACTTAAATTTGAATAGAACATTAATCTGATTTGCATTAGTGTTAAAAACGTTATCTTTTGTAAATCTTTATTGTGAAGTAAACCTGCGAGTAAACAAATAATTATTAGTATAAATTATTTTGAACGCCAAATGTATAATATATATATATATATATATATATATATATATATATATATATATATATATATATATATATATATATATATATATATATATATATATATATATATATATATATATATATATGTTCAAAACAACATGATAAAGGATTAAACAACTCTATTAGATTTAATAAATACATTTAAAATTGTCTAATGCGCTTATAAAAAAATGATTAATGTGAGGGATTATATTTGATGGTAAAAAAGGTATAACAAATACTTGAATTTTAATAAAACATTAAAAAAAATTTTTAACCTTGGTCTTGATTGAAGCCTGCAAAAATAAGTTCATTTTCTTGGGTTGTATCAATGTTCATGATTTATATACTCCTTGATATCATTACTATATATTTTCATACTTTTAACTATAATAACAATAATATTAAAAAATTCAAAATATTTTAATGTGTGTAAACTTTTTTGTTGAATGCTCTACCACAGTGGTCTGTGACAAGACCATTAGGTCTTTTAGAACCATCCTAATAACTAGATCATAATGCTTTCTTTAAACATTGAAATGTTGAAGATAGGGTATTAAGTAACCTTTAAAAATAAAATTTAAAAAAATAATCTAAAATCACTTTAAGTTAAACTAAAATTGCATAACTAAAGAAAAATAATCTGGTTTAAACTAAAAAAACTACAACTTATAGAATATGAGACATTTTTCATAAAAATAATATTCATATGAAGTAACAATTTCTTATTCTAATTAACACAATTCATTGTCTTATTTTCATAAGTTCTTTTTTCAGGTTGAATACTTCATTTGTTTCTTTAAAACTTTATAGCTCAGAAAATCTGATAAGAAAAGTAAACTTCGCTAACGTTTTTTGAAACCATACTTTTTTCTTTCATAAAATAAATCTGTTTTCGAACTTCCCAAATTTACAATTTTCGGGCATCCATCTCTCTGCAAAAAAAAAAATTAATGATAAACATATCATTTTTCATTTTTTTTTTTTTTTTTTTACCTCTTTTTGACTTTAAATTGCTTTCATGTTTAAGAAATACTTACATCTTTTTCTTGCATAGTACATTCTTTGCAATAGTATGCATCAGATACTCCAGGACCACCACATATTACACAGCGACCTTGGTAGGAACCATAATTACACTCATCACATATGCGTACAAGTGTACATGGCCTTACATATGAATCACATATTACGCATTTACCATCGTCTAAACAGCAAAAACAAAATTTTGAATTAAAATTTAATAACAAATTAAAAATAACTTACATTTATAAAATAGCTATCATATATATATATATATATATATATATATATATATATATATATATATATATATATATATATATATATATATATATATATATATATATATATAAATTTAATTATTTGACATTTAAAAAAATAAAAAATATTATCTTATAGTAATAATAAAAAAAAAATTAATTAGTATTTAACTCATTTTGCAGTAATTAATATTACTGCAGTAATTGAAAAAAGTTATTTTCTTAAAAAAAAGAAAAAAAAAAGTAAATTTTATGATGTCAAATTCACATTTAAAACAAGGCCTATATATATATATATATAGGGCGTTTTTTGCCGACCTAAAACACTTCTAGATCAGCATCGCAGAATGCTGACCCTAGCTCTGAGGGATATATATATATATATATATATATATATATATATATATATATATATATATATATATATATATATATATATATATATGTATATATATATATAAATATATAAATAAATATATATATATATATATATATATATGTATATATATATATATATATGTATATATATATATATATATATATATGTATATATATATATATATATATATCCCTCAGAGCTAGGGTCAGCATTCTGCGATGCTGATCTAGAAGTGTTTTAGGTCAGCAAAAAATCGCTGACCTTGTTTATATGTTGTTGTTTTTTTGCTGATCTGATGCGGACCTCTAAAAGTTTAAGGTCGACAAATTATTCCTGACTCCATTTTTCCTAATTCCGAGGGCTATATATATATATATATATATATATATATATATATATATATATATATATATATATATATATATATATATATATATATATATATATATATATATATATATATATATTTAATATTTAAACTTATGTCTACTGATTTAACATTAAATCAACTTTTCTTGACATAAATAATTTGGATTTTAGTAGACTTACTTTGTATTTATTATTTAAAACTTTTAGAAATAATATGAAAACAAAAGATATACCAATTGAAAGATTTTACAAAAAAATAGTTTGCAACTAGTTTTTTTTTAATTATCATCAAAAAGAGATTTAAAAATATTTTATATAAATACAAAGAAAATAATCAAATGCAATTTATACCTTAAATTTCCATTAGCCCTTGATTGATTTTAAATGAGATATTTAACTTATTATAACAAGTTATACAATTGCATGCTAAATAAATTGTCATCTCTTTCAAATAAAACACATAAAATTAACACAGAAATATGCACTAGTTATTAATCAATGCAATAGTTTATTAATCATTCAAAAATTTATTTGAATAAAAAAATCACTCAGTGCACAAAAAATATGTCAGTCAAAATGACTGATTGATAATACTTTTTATCAGATAACGTCTGATGTCCAGCAGCTATTATATATATATATATATATATATATATATATATATATATATATATATATATATATATATATATATATATTATATATATATATATATATTAATACTTTTTATCAGATAACGTCAGATAAAAAGTATTAAAATATATATAATATTTTAGATGTCCAGCAGCTTATTATTATAAAGCAGATTAAAATATATATAATCAGATGTCCAGCAGCTATTATATATATATATATATATATATATATATATATATATATATATATATATATATATATATATATTATATATATATATATATATATATATATATATATATATATATATATATAATTGAAAATACCTTTTTCACAAAGTCTTCCAATGGCTAAAATGAAAAAAAGACATAATAAAAACAAAATGAAAATGAAAAAACCAAGACCTGTTTTATTTAAAAATATACTCTAAAAGACATTATTTTAATGTTTTTTAAAATATGTGAAAAGTAATTTTTTTTTATAAGGAGGTGCATAACATTTAAATGTTTTGATTTTAATCTAACAGAAAAAGGTTGACAGCAAAACAAAGCAAAATCCAAATGTACAGAAGAGAGTTTTGATTAATTCCTAATAATGACTAAGACATAAATTTGTGTAGCTTGTTGTATTTAAAAGTCATATTGCTTTATTCTATGATCATTTTTAAAAAATCAACTTTTACAAAAATGGCTCTGTATATGAGCTGCTTATTTTGAAAGTGGCATAAGTCACATTTTCAAAATCAAGTTATCGATAACAATCATTACAATGTAATGGTATCTCATTATTTGTAAAATAATTTAAACCAATTGTGTTGAAAATTATATATATTAAAAATTATTGAATTATATTTGTGAAATTTCCACAAATGAATAAATACCATTACATTGTAATCATTATTACTGATAACTTGACTTTTTTGAAAAGGTGACTTATGTCACTTTCAAAATAAACAGCTCATATATTAAACATAAAACAGCAATTATTGACAAAATGATTTGTAATTTTTGTCAATCGTTAATGTAAATATAACAATAGTAGTATACAACTTGTGACTATAAAGATAATTATTGATGCAAGTTAATATTATAACATATTTGAATTACAAGCTGTTGAATCTAAGTAAAAAATAACTTCAGTCTTATTGATTCATATTGATTAGCCATATTGATTTCAGCCATATTGATTCCATTCCAAAAAAAATTAATTTTTGTTTAAAGAAGAATTCTTCCAATCAAAAAGGTAGAAGCAACAATTACAAAAGGCAAAATTCTTTTGTAACTGTTGCTTCTACTTCAAAAGCTCTTTTGCACACTGCTAACTTTAATGTAGTGTGTATGGATTTTGCACCAATAAATAATAAAGATTTTTTGCTTCAACCTAAGTACACAATTATTATTATTATTTTTTTGGTAACATATTAAATGCACAGTAATTAAAACATCCAACACATAATAATATGAAGACAAAATCTTACATATAATAACAAGCATCAATTTAATGCATACAAGCATATGTTTTTACAAATAACAAGCCTTTTCCCTATTATTTTTATGAAATTTATCTTAAAATGAAAATCAAATCATACCAACACCAGGTTGTTTCCGACAGAATATGAGATCTGGGTGATGTTTCGCCATATTCGATTGTGCTTCCTTGACACCGAACTTAGTGTTTGCTTACCTTATCTGTTATTTATCTGTTTCAAGTTGTACGTTTTTTTAAACGTTTTTTTTTTTATCTATTTTTATTTTAATTATTTACTTTTAAGGTTTTTTATTTCCTATGCTTTATAACTATTTGAAAAATATATTAGGAGCAACTACTTTTTTTTTAGATTATAAAGCAGAGGCGGTGCAGTATAAGGCGTGGGAGACTAGGGGGGGGGGAGGAAAAGGCTCAAGCTTCACCCGCAACTGAAGCCGGTCAACTAACGCCCTCTAAAATATTACAAAAATTTGCGTTTACTTTAAACGGAAATAGAAAACTAGGCAACAACAAACCATCGTTTACCTGCTTAACAAGTTTGCCAGCATTTATGGCAGAAAATGAAACGGAGACGTTTAGTAAAATTGTTTAGTAATGTTTAGTAATAAAACATTTTTGTAAAATTTTTCTAATAACCAAAATGTACACAGTCAATGGATTTTTAACTTTGTATGGTGTATCAAAACTAGGGGTGTACCGGAATAGAATTTTAAAATTCCGGCCGGAATTCCGGCTGAAACAAGAATAATATAAATGTTTTTTACCTTCAAGACTAAAGTGAAAGCCTGCACCTCAGCATTGTGGCTATATAAAAAATATTTGTAACTTATAATGTATAATTAATTTGATTCTTGTTTCATTTAAATCTAATATGTTGTTTTTATATGTTTTTTCAATTTAATATATAGAAAGTTTTAACCTGCATAATTTATATATATATATATATATATATATATATATATATATATATATATATATATATATATATATATATATATATATATATATATATATATATATATATATAATAGTTTAAAAGTTTAATAGTGTTAAAAGTTTAAAGCTCTGTTAAAAGTTTAAAACGCAAGTTTAAGCAATCAGAAAGTAGAAAAAGCAGTTAGTAGGTAGACAAATTGTTGCTACAAAAATTACTAATTAATCAAAATGTCAACTAGTGAGTGTTTTTTAAACTCAAATCCAATTTTCGAAAATTTTTTACCACATTAAATTCATTTGCAACACGATTCCTTATTTTTTTGTTGCGACATTAGGCCTTTTTAATATATTCGATACTATTCTAAATTTCATTTTTCGACAATATTCCTGTCACCCGTTTTGAGAATGCGGAATATTATACTAAACTTAAAAAACAAACTTTATATTAATCACAGTAGCGGGTTGATGTTTAGCGTCGTGGGAGGGCTAGGGGAATGAGTAGAGGGCAACAGTGATTGGGGGCGGCACATTAACCCCCAAAAACATTTTTTAACGAGAATCGTACTTGTGATAAATATAATTTATTGATGCTTTTATGTGCTCTTTATCATAACTATTAGATACGTCAAAGACACCTAAACAATCTAAAGTTTGAGTTTGTTAAGTTTACTTTGATTAACTATCCGTTGAACCCATAAAGATATGACGTCATCTTTTTCTTAATTAAGAATCTAGGCACACCTGTTACAAGAACCGGATGAGACTGCACACCAGATACAAACTTAAGATTCACCTACAGTTAACTTGTTAATTATTAATTAATAATGGATGTTAACTATATGACAGTTAACTATTAATTAATAATGGATGGATGACGTTTTTTGTTGTCGTCATTGCTGTAGATATTGACGTATACACATCTTTGAAAATAGGGCCAGCGTAAGTATGTGGCAAGTGATTAGGGTTTGAATTAAAGCTATTCTAAATTTTCGCACAATGTTGAAATCAGTTATTTAAATAAATTCGTTTTTCTCCTTTGAAAACAGTAACAACAGTTTTGATTAGCTAATCAAAATCTCTATAGAAATGTTTTGAATTCCGGCCGAAAATTTGAACCTAAATGAAAAAATACAAAATAAATTTATAATTTTAAATTATTATTATTTTATTTTATTTTACTTTTGTGTGTGTGTGTTAACGCTCTTTAGATATTGTAAATATGTGTGATGGACATTTATATAAACTGGAGATATGTATATATTATTTGTTTTGTGAGTCCAGATTATAATGATGCATAGCAGTGAAACATATGCAATAAAGGTGATGTCTATGAATCATGTCCACTATTTGGAAAGAACTAAAAAGACAACAATCAGATCCATGTGCGAGGGTATCTGAGAGGGTGCATCAGGGAAGGTTAAGGTGATTTAAAGGCGCAGATGATCACGTATTAGCGTCTAGAGTTAGGAGTTTCAGGCAAAAAAATTAGAAGTAGAAGCTAGAAACTTGGAGATGGTGTGTTACAGGCGACATGTTAAAGCTACAGTTAAGGAAAGAAGATGCTTACGATCTTATACATTAGAGAAACAGCATTATCAGCGTTATGATATTTCTATATGTGAAACTGCAATATAAATTTATATATATATATATATATATATATATATATATATATATATATATATATATATATATATATATATATATATATATATATATATATATATATATATATATATAAATTATGCTAGTGGGGCAATTCCACTGTTACTTACGGGACATTTTGATTTATGTAAAGTCATATTTTTAGATATATACTTTTTCTTTTAACAGATAAGATATTTATATATTGATTATATGTTTATATATGAATCATGTCAAAACCATTTATTTGTTTTCCTGTATATTGAAATTTTATTCAATTATTATAAGTTTAGGAATTATGGTTGATTATATACTGTGTTACTTACGGGACGCAAATAAACATTGCATTAAACCTGTTGTTTTCAGTTTAATATTTCAAGTCAAATATTTAACCTACATAAACTGGCTACTTAAACTAAATTAAGTAGTTATTATGCATAAAATTATTCAAAAGATTGTTTTAGCTTATTGTGGACTCGAAGAATAAATGCCAATAAGTGAATTATTAATTTTTAACTTTTTATTAACTAAAACAATAAGAAGAATTAATATAAAACTATAATAATGTTTAATTTTCCCCGACATCTTTAAGTTTTAAGTAGTCGATTGTTCAAAGATCTAACCAATTTGGATTCGTACACTTTCAAGTTGATCGTCTTGGTAAAATATCATTGTCAACCTTATTAGACATTACAGGTCCAGATTCACTAGATGTCGTAGGAAGATCCAATGACACAGTCTTATCTGGTTTTTGTAACTGGTGTGCAGCCTCATCTGGTTATTGTAACAGGTGAACAGTAGATTGTTCCGATAAGCTTAGATTTGCAGTTCCCAAGTTAACTGTAGGTGAATCTTAAGTTTGTATCTGGTGTGCAGTCTCATCTGGTTCTTGTAACAGGTGTTCCTAGATTCGACAGTTGCTTAACAGATTTCTAAACATTTACTGAGAATGGTAGGTTGCGAGAAGCAATGTGTAAAGACAATAAAGTAGACAAGCTCATTGCTGAAGAGTGCATACAACTAAAAATGTTTTAGCTTGGATCGATATAACAATTGCAACAAAAAGCAACTGGTCTGCCATTTTGATCAAAAAGTCCTGCGATAGCTGAATCAGATGCATGGGTTTCTAATGATTCATTCTCATTAATAAAACACAACAAGCTGGGCATATATTTAGGATGCACATTATTTCCACAAAAGAAGCAAACTTTTTTTTTGGAGGAGTTGTTACTGTTAGGAATGGCAGCAGATGTGGTGAGAATTTCTGTATTACCATAAGAAACAGAAAAGTAGGTTTTTAGTAAACTGAGGATAGATAATCTTCAGAATACTTTTGAGCAAATTCGTAAATTCTAGTATTGCCAAACATAACCTCTAGTGTCATGTCTCAATTTTTGAGAAGTCAACTTGTTTCTACGCACAGTGGCCTTGTTCGTCAAGGTTCGTGTTTCGGAGTTGAGAGAGTTGAGAGGAAATATATACAGGAAATGATAAATTTTGTAAATAAAAAAAAGATTTAAAAAACTCAATAATTTGCTTGTTTTTTGTCACAGCATTTAAATGTGTATGTTGAATTCTTTGTTTGTGTATATAGACCCACCTGGCATATTTTTTTCTAAGTTCAAGGCAAAAATGTGCATGTTAAAAAGTAAACACTTGGAATAGGGGGGGGGGGGAGAGGGCAGTTAAGAGCTAGGGCTATTTAAAAACTGAGTTTAATTCAAGCTTAATTAAAACTTATTTCTAGTACTTATTATGAAATACTTTTAAATTCATACATAATTTGTATTAGAATATATAACACAAACTAAAGTACAACAGTAACTTAATTTTTATTGTTTTTAATGCATTTTGGGCAATTTTCATTGTTCTGATATTGTAACTTCCCCATGAGTACCTAATCTTTTTTTTTCTGAAATCACTGTAATAAAGTCAATTAAATTTGAAGAAAAAAAAAATATTATCAAGACCAGTGTTGATCCTTGGTTACCGGTGGTTTAAAGTGGAGGCACATTTTCCAAAGATTAAGCCGCAGCCATTTTTAGAAGTCTATAATTTTTTACTGATTTGTATCTTATCAGTAAATTTTTAAAAATTTGGAAGCCTACCATATATAGAAACTAAAAAAATATGACTTTTCACTTCTTAAATTGCAGATTTTGTATATTGACTCATCAAAAATCAAGTATATTATACTTATATTTGTAACAACTATATTTATATTTGTAAACAATTTTTTAGGTAGCCATTATGGAAAAAACTCAATGTTTAAGTTTTATTAAAGTAAATCTAGAGTTGTATATAATAAAAAAAACTAGAAGGTTTTCTGAAATTTTGTTTTTAAAATATAGAGCTTCAAAGTATAAACAAATCATGTTTTTGCTACTGAAGTTTTAATTTTTAGAAAAATCAGAAATTTCAAATGACCGCACCTTATAAATCACAAAAGATTTTTATGCTGAAATTTTCAGGAATTGCTTTTCTCATTGATATTAACAAACCTACTAAGTTTCATCAAAATCTGAGGGGGTCCATGTTGGACCTTGTTCCATTTGGCATGGAATGACTCACGACTAATTTTTCAAATGTTTTTAAAAGTTGTATCCTTCTTGAGACTAGATTTATTGGACACATACTCCATTGGTTGTTGAATATTTATTGATAATAAACAGAAAAAACACAAAATGTGGACAACGTAAATAATGGACAGCTGTCCATTAATTACGTCAACAAATTTATGACGATTCTTACCTCCCCCCTCCCCCTTGTCAACAACTTGTCAAACTTTCAAAGACCCCCCTATAAAATTACGCCAACATTTAATTGACCTTCCCCCCCCCCTCCTTCCTCAAGAAAAAAAATTTATTTTAAGTAGTAGTTACATTAATAGTTTACAACTTCAAGAAAAATTTCTTTAATTTTCTAATATATTTTTACAAATTAACCCAAATCATAAATCGTAGTCTCTACATCTTCCCATGGAGATGCCAAATGCTCCTCAATTGTTATTATTGGCATAGGGTCTGATTGAACAGTTTCTTGGGGAACCAAAATACCAGACAAGTCAACATTTTCTTCATCTAGTCATTCTACACTTAGCATCTCTCCATAAGCAATAACTGCCATGAGTTCTCTCTGTCTTTTGGCAGCCACTCGCATTGGACGAATTCTTTGCTGTTGGGGTGCATGTAGTATTTGACTGGACCTACACATACATTTTTGGTGTTGTTGAATGTGCTTCTTTAATAAGGCTTGCGAAGCAATGTAAACGTGACAGATTTTACAGATCCGTTCAAACAATGAAAACTAAATAGATGGACAATATATATCATATGGAAGAATTTTGAAAGCTTTTGCTGATCGAGGTAGTATATTTTCAACTTTGATAGACTGACTACAGAAAAAAGATGGAAATTAATGTAAGTTTATATTAGATATGTCTGGTGCTTTAAGACCCTCATTAATTTGACAGACTGGAATTGGTGGGGGGATAAATCTGTTAGCAATAATTTCAAAATACAAGCTTCTAATTGGTTCGCAACAAATTAAATCACAGCATTTGATAATTTGTAGAAAATAGTGACTTGTTTTTACATGGTTTTGGAACCAGACTTGTTCTTTGATTATTAAATTTTCAACTTCAAGCTCAGACTTTTCAGGCACAATATACTCTGCCACTGTTAGAAAATTATCTATACTTACTTGCTTCCATACTTCTGACAATGTTTGCCCAGCATATTTAAAGTTTAATTTTTCCAATTCTTTGTCAACTGATCTACCTTGTGTGTCAAGGTGGCTACTAAAATGTTCATGCGACAAAATTAGTCCGGACAGTTCTCGACTAAGAGGAACCATTCGTCTTTCTACTCGATTAAACGCTCTTCTACCAGGCGCATTTGTTGCTACAAACATTGCATCAATGTTTTGCTTTACAAAATGATGGACAGCAACATCAATAACTTTTTGATATCTTGGATTTTCATCAGGTCCACCATCCACAGACATAATAAGAATCGGTTTGATCAACTTACTGCTTGGATCTTTTGTGACAATGTCAAACCCCTCCAATTCAAGAAGCCTTTCATAATCTAGTCCATGACTATAAGCTGATGATGAGCAATGCTTGCCTGATCTGATGGCTATGTAAGTTGAATATGATACAGCTTCCGGTTTACCTAAGCCGTCTTTTTGGATTTCAATGCCAGCATAAACAGATCTTATGAGTTTGTGTCTAGATGCTACAATCCAGTTGTGATCAGGCAATGTAACGCGATATTCGACGTGCATTAAAATTAGAGCTTGCTTGTTAGCTGCTGTCAATCCTATGGGGACGCTGGCTTTTTCATCTTGACTAATGAAGCATACTTTTTTTGGTCCCAACAAAGAAGCCACTTCCTCTAGGTAATTCAAGGTAGCTGTACAAAATCAACCATCAATGTGTTTTGATTAAAAACAATTTTGTGCTCGAATTAATTTCACTGGTACAGTTGTTACATGGCATTTGCCTTCCAATGATAAACTTCGTTTTTGCAGGAGCCGAGTATAAGCAGCACTTCTACTTATTTGAAAATATTTAATTGTTAATATTTAATTGTTCTGTCAATTCATTAAGATTTCTAACACTACGATACACATCACTTTGTCTTTTTCCATAAGCAGCAAACCCATACAACTCATTGTCAACGATGGTTTTTAAAAGTAGCGACTGATCTTCTTCAATTGTTGGTCGCCCAGCTGTCTGTCAGATCTTTAATTTACTGCTGATGTCAGGATTTTTAGCACAAATTTCCGCAAAAGTTTCTTTTTTCTTTTTTCGAAATATATTTTGCTTTTCTTGTTCATATTTTTTTCTTTTGAGTTTATTTCAAGCTCATCAACTTTAGATTTCTTTTCTTTTAGTTCCTTTTCCTGATCTGAACTTATAACACCATATTCTTTACGCTTATACAAGCTTATCAAATCGATCTTGAAGATGCTTATCTGACTTTGTAATTCATCTTGTGCTTTTGCTTTGTATTTTACAGATTTTTCATTACAAGTAGTACTAGATGGATCAGCTTCAAAATCGATTTCTATGTGGTCTTGTTGAATGCTTTGTGTTTGTTGTTTCACAACTTGTGACATTTTTACATTTGTTGCTACTTTTTTAGGAAGGACAATTCTAGTTTTCATTGAATGGCCTGCCTTATTTTTCTGTGCTAAGGCGGAATAACTATTCAACAACAAATCTATTTTTTTTGGTAAATTGTCCTCTTTTTTCAATTTATTCCAAATTTCAGTAACCTCTCTTTGACAGTCTTGCTTACGTTTGTTGGGAAATGCCTTTATATATGCTTCATACAACGACTTGTGAAAGTTTGGTTTGTCCATTGTAAATCTAAAAAAAATATAATAATTCAAAACTTGATTTAGACTTGATTTAGTTTATATCTAAATCAATTAGTAATAAATTTGTTATTTAACACAAAAAAAATATAGACCTAGGCCTGTTTAACAATTATTTAATGGTTCTGAACATTCTAGACATGTAATGTATTAATAAGATATTAAATAAGTCCTAGATAAGACTGTCGAAAATCGTAAAAATGCTTGCCCATGTACCCGTCAAACGAATGGGCGGTTACCAGCGAAAAATAAACTTTATATAAAAGTTGTATCTGGAAAAAAAACCATATATATTAAATAGGTAGTTGTTTTTTTTTTCTGATCCAACTTTTATATAAAATTTATTTTTTCCAAATTTTCATTAACATTAACAGTTGACATGTTAGTTTTTCTCAACCGTAATCGGGACTTAGATTCTAATGATGTTATTGGTTTAAAGTTGTGTTTCTTTACTTATATCAAAACTTTATTTTGTATTAAGTTTTCTTATTCACAAGTCCCAAATACGGTTGAGAAAAACTTACATGTCTACTGGTAATGTTAATGAAAATGTGTTTGTTTGTTTTTTCGAAAAATAAAATACCTTTTTAAGAAGAATTTAAAACTTTGATATATAATTTGCATAAACTGAAACTTGGATTTCTTTGAATGACTTTTCAGATAATTATGTTTTCCATCTTCCAGGTTTTAAGAGAAATTGTTGAAGAGACTAGCTAATAAACGAGTCGGAGGAGTTCTTATTTATGTAAAGGAAAACATTTTAGTTAACGTAAAGAATAATAAGTGGGTTTCAGAACGTTATGTTCGATGTTTTCAGAAATTCTTATTATGATAAAGAAATCGTAAATATTGGAATTTTTTACAAGATCTTCAAAATCTTCTTTCACATTATGTGAAGAAACTACGCTACAAACGCAGCCTAATTTTTTGTTTTGGGAGTAATAGAATTAAAAAAAATAAAAAAATATTGACGTCAACTTTACTTGACCTCCCCCCCCCTCCCCTTGTCAACAAATGTCAAAAAAGTTCAGACCCCATCCTCCCCCCTATTTTGTTGACGTAATTAATCGACAGCCCCTTGGTTCTCGGCTGACGATGTTTTAAAACAACTTAACTCCCGGGGTTAATTTATTTCGAAATAGATTAACTTTAAAATGTTTTAAAAAAAAAATTAAAAAAATTGTATAGTAAACAAAAACCTGCGTGCAGAATATTATTTGGAGCTGATAAAATTGTACCGTGCGAGCCTCTTCTGGGTATACTTGGCGCATTAAACGTTTATAAAATCAACTTACACCAAGTTTTAATGTTCATGTATAAAATAAAGATTGGACTATCTCCTAAAATATTTTACAAAATATTTTCACCTATTTTGAAGTAGTGCAAAAATACCCGACAAATTTTTCAGATAATAACAACATTGTCCCTAAGCAACATTGTCCCTAAGCAACATTGTCCCTAAATATAATTCAAACAAATTACATATTCAATTCAATATCGCGGACCCTATTTACGGAAAAAGTTTTCTAATATTGCAAATTCGAAAAAAATTAGTAACAGCAGTTTAAAAATGAATCGAAGTTTATTATTTTTATGGTGTTTATGTATTACTTATGAATTCTGAGTTCTTGAATACTTTTTTTTTTTTTAAACTATCAATCAATTGTTATTTATTTTACTTTTATACAAATTGGTTTTAAAATATACATAAATATTACGGTTTTGTAAATTAAGTACTCTTTTATTTTTAATTCTCCTTTCTTTTTTTAAATATTACTTTATTACAAACTTATATAAAAATATATATATAATTTTTATACTTTTCAATAAATAAGTTGTATAGTAAACGTATATAGTATTGCTCTTGTAAATACGCGCTCTTTAATTTATTTATTTTTTCTTTTCTTTCGATTTTTCTTGTTTTCCTAATTATTACTCTTAACATGAATATTGTTTTTAAAGAATTTCTTAAACTAATTGTTATTTATTTTTACACTTATAATTTTGAATAAATAATTTGTAAAGTATAAATATATTATACGGTTATTGTAAATACAGTGTTGGAAAAATATAATGGAACAAAAATAAAATGATGCAGCCTAGCTAGTAATAATTGTCTGCTCCTATTCTAAAAAACTTGTTTTTATCTGAATCATACGACACAGACAAACAAAAGTTGTAGAATTTAGATGACAAAATTGACTTATTTGTATATTTTGAAACATGGAAATTAGATGTGTTCGATTTTTTTGTTAATTTTTGCGAAAAAATTTAATGGGACAAATTGTTTTTCATCAAAAATATCTTATTTAGTTCTAATTTATAATTTGTTTAGTAAGATACTAATAATTTTCTAAAGGTAAAACACTTTTTTTTCTCTCGAAAAAAGTATTTTATGAAACATTTAGGAGCAAGTTATATATTTTAAACAAATAGGTAACCGTCACTTGAAGCGAAATAAAAAATTAGAAACTGCTGTCACAAAGGCTTAAGATGGAATAAGTTCTAATATTACAATAAAATTAGTGGAATCTATGCCAAAACATTTGAATGCTATTATAAAAGCTAAAGGAGGTCACACAAAATACTAATTCTACCATAAATCTTCTTAATAAATTATTTATGTTATGTATCCCATTAAGGTATATTAGGCTAATATAAGCACCCTGGTAACATTAGCATACTTAAAGGTTTATTTAGATGTAAGCAGTTAGAAGTTAAAGTTGCTTTGTATTTTTTGAATCAACTCTATGTGGTAATAACAGAAATCAGTATAATTAGCGTAAATTTATATGCAGTTATTAACGGATATCATCTAATTAAAACGCTATTAAATTTTTTGCGCTATTAAAATAATATCATAACGCATGAATAAACCTGTGGCGCGAAATTTTGGTGCTAAAATAATGAAAGTTATTTTTTCATAAAGAAAAATATGTTAGCTAGAAATCCATTCAATTTTTGTTTGAAAAACAACGCGTAGAAACATTTTTGTGTAATATGAGCATGCTCAAATTACCCAGTGTTTTTCATTGAAATTATTACCTAGTTTAAAACCGCAATGGTTTCGATTGATTTTTGAATAAAAACAAAACATAGTAAAAAATGTTAATATTTTAACAATACTAAATTTTTTCTATAATCATTTTTAGCAAATTTGAATTTGTTATCGTTCTAAAGTTTGAGTAGATAAAATTGAAAAAATAACGAACTAATTTTTTTTTTTGTTGTTGTTGTTGCAGAAAACATAGTAGTACTGTTTCAATAAAAAGTTGTTTAAAATTTGATCTTTGAATGATTAGTTTTGTTAATAACGAATCATTATATTCCAAAAATTATTTCTAATTGTCAAGGTGGTAATTTTTTAAGTAGTTAATGTTATTTTTTTGAACTAATTTAAAGTGTTCATATTGCCAAGTGGTCTGGGTAATATGAGCACTTTAGCTACTTTTTTAAAACCTTCGTGTTTTTAAGAAAATATTTCAGGTGCCCAAATAAATAAGTGGATCATGAGTAGTGATCCCTAAAAATTGTTTATTCGCAAAAATTTTGGATTCAGCATAATTATTTTTGAAAATATTCCAATTTTCGCTTAAGGTGCTCATATTACCCTAATCTACCCTATTTTTTTCCAGAGAATTTAGTCAAAAAAATGATATGTTCACTTATTATTAAATATAATTTTTGAAAAATCTAAAAAATACTCTCAAATGCATTTTTTTTATAAAAATGATACTAACAACTATCTTAAAAAAATTATTTACTAAATAAAAAGTTATTTTTTTATGAACAAAATGGCAATTTTGATTAAAATTCACCATTTAAAATGGTTGTCCCAGTATATTTTTCCAATACTGTACGTACGATTAGGGCTTGGTGATAAGACAAAATAATGTCTTCTGCTTCCATCGCCATTGTTTTTATTTATAAACTTTTAAATTGTAAAAGTTATTAAACGGCGAAAAATATACAAACAAAAAAAAGACGTTGGAAAAGTATTTGTAACAAATACAACTATTTGTAACGAATGCAACGAATTCATGCGTAACATTCCAAACAAATACTCCAAACATTTAGTTAAATCAAAGTTTAAAAATTTACTCTTTTGTTTTTTTAATTTATTATTTCATTACTTCTGGATACCCCCTAGGTATTAAGCCAGTTTTAGCGCTTGTATTTTTGAAATAAAAATTTAATTGAATGCAAAGTATTCAATGAAATCATGTATTTAATGTATTTAAAATTTGTATAATGCTTAAGTTAAACATTTATAAGAAAAAATTCAACTTTCATTATATTTAAATTTAATTAAACGTGAAAAAACAGTAAAACAGCTGTCAACCGCTGTTGTTGTTGTTTTTTTAAAATTCTAAAACAGCTGTTTTTAATCGCAATTTTTTCCTAATCATATACCATATTTTAATCTTGTATCTTGCACTTTTTTCAAAAATTTTGTTCATGATACCTAGCTAAACATACAATGTTTGTATGTTTACCTATGTATCATGCTGTTTTGAGTACACTTTTGTACAATTTTTAGCTTTTTTCGATAGAAATTGCTTTTCTTTTAGCGTTTTTTTTTTAAATTTATTTATTCTGATTCATTCCCATCAAGGCTGCAAGCAACCATTATAAAGTTGGGAGTTACTAAAAAAAAAGAATAGAGTTATAGAGCAAAGAAACGGCTGACAGAAGACTTAAAAGTTGAAGGTTGTATGAGTCAGGAAAGTTTAAAGATGGAAGAGAGTTCCAAAGGGTTGAAGTGCGGGGAAAAAAACTAGATGAATAAAAGTTTTTGGAGCATGTAGAGACAGATAAAGTAAAAGAATGAGACTTTGATGAATGACGAGTCAAGGGAGAATGAGTTTTAGTGGATAAAACTCATTGAGAAAGAGATGAAACTTTACAACGATGAGAAAGAGGCTCAAGCTTAGCAGATAGACCGGGTCCAACTATGTTTACAACGCGTTTTTTGGACCTTCTCTAGAAGAGAAAGAGCATCATCAGAAGAACCAGCCTAAATGTGACAACAGTATTCCATACAGGGACAAATAAGAGATTTGTAGAGGTAGAGAATGGAATCAAGAGAAAGAAAATGACACACAATAAAGCGAAACAAACTTAGCAGATGCTAATTTAGCAATCAATTGTAAATATGGTTTCCATGAAAGGTCAATAGTAAATGATAATCCTAGAAGACGTAAAGAAGAGGACTCGGTGAGATGGTTGCCATTCATTAATATAGGAATGCTGACAGCATTGCGATAGTTGTTTGCAGTAAATAATTGAGTTTTGTTGGTGTTAAAATTTACAAGCCACTGTGAGCCACAATCTGTTACAGAAGTGAGGTCAGATTCAAGATCGGCTGCCTGTTCTAAGTGATCGAAAAAAGAAGACTTTTTGTAAAGACAGGAGTATAAAGTTATTAATTAACCCTGGTCAACAGAAATATTCTGCTTACCCCGAAAGTCTTTGCCTCGGAGGCCTCCTACAAGACAGTAGCTGGATGCTGTTAACATATACCCAAGATGAGTATTTTTATCAAGACACCATCTCTAGCCTTTACTAAACCAAGAGCCCCAAGGCAGAGAAATTTTAGCTGGATGCAGTTAACATCTGCCCAAGATGAGTATTTTTATAGAGACGCCATCTTTAACTTTAACTCAATCAAGAGCTCCAAGGCAGGGGATTTTTAAGTCAAAGTTTATTTCTCAAGGCCTTTGTCTAAAAAAGCACACTCTGCAAGGCAGTAGGGCATGGGGCAGGTAGTACTGGGTTACATAATACTAGTAGCAGGGTAATCTTGATAATCCTTAACCTGACTTGATATATTTAAAAGGAGCTACTTCCTGCAAACAGCATCTTAAAACATTGGACATAATATTTTGGAAATTAGCAAAAATATTACACCCAACAAAATACTAGAGATAAGGATAAGCGCAGATTTAATAGTTGGAGTTTCTAGTTACGAGCTCACACTCCATTAAAACAGATTTAAATATTTAAACAGAACATTTAAACATTTAAACAGAGCACATACATACATAAAGTAACTCACGAGTGAGTCAACACGTTCAGGCAGAACACAAACATGTAGATAGCAACTTACGAGTGAGTCAACACTGCGCTAGAGGTTTAGACAGAATGCAAACATACATAAAAAGTAGATTACAGGTGAGCTAAAATAGTAACAAAGGCACCTCAAAATATATGAGACACAAAAAAAAAAAAAAAAAAATTAATACATATGTAAATAGTACTGAAGACAGGAAGCAAACTCCTTCCAGCCTTTGCATAGAAAGCAAATCCCACAAGGCAGCAGGACATGGAACAGGTTGCACTGGGTTACATGTTTCTTCTGACAGTTTACGCCAGTAGCATACACCACCACCAGCATTTGAAAACTTGTTTTTAGATGTTGAAAACAACTACCAACAGAAACAGAACACAGCATTTTTAGATTTTGAATAAACCAACCAACGTCTAGCAACTTTTTCACCATTAGGAAAAACTTTAGTGTAATAATGGCTGTTGAACAATTTGTTCTTGATTATTGGGAGCATCAATATCAGAAGTTACATTATTATCATTGTTTTTGTTTTTTCCGACAACGTCACGCAAATTTACTTCATCAGTTGTTAGAATATCACTTTCAGACAACTCATTTGTATCTTTATATTCTGCATCAGTAATTGTAATTCTAGTGGAACTTCCTTCATTAGCAACAACCTGAGTAAATAATATGTTATGCTCACTTTCTAGAGATTGACTGACAACTTCGCTGCCTACTGGATATAAAGATCCACTTGGAATCAAGGGAGGGTTTTGTCACTTGCCAAAGAGGGGGCTAAAAAGGTCTTAAAAAAAAGGTCCGCATATTTTCATTTATAAGTAACTTTCTTTTTTAATTTTTTGTACTTTAGTGTAATAATCAACTTCATATACGTATAATTACGTATAATAGTCAATTTCATTCGTCAGTATAATAGTTCAATTCTGTATATTAGTCAATTTACAAAAGAATATTTCTGAAGAAAAGTCCCAAAGGGGGCTACTACCTCCATGGCCTAGAACCCGCCACTGCTTGGAATTTCTCCATCAGTAAAATTATTAGTATCACAGGAAATTTTAAAATACTTGTTTAGAGCACCTGTCTGTTTATTAAGGAATACTATTTGTTTTAATATTTTTTCTTTACAGAGCACCAGGATTTATACTTTCGAATCCTGTGGCTGGTCATTCCACTATTTGAACTTTCTCTCACGAGTTTATTTACAAGTTAACTTTAATTATTCTCGTATTCTGCAAAACTAATGATACATCAACAAACCGCCATTATTGGAAATCCAGCGTGAGTTTAAAACTTTGAAATAAGTGTGTCCACGCCGAGTGTCCACACAGTTTGCACTAAACTTTGGTTTATGGTCGGAAACGTTGGTTTATAGTCGGAAACTATAAAATTGGTTTGTGATTGTGATAAAAAAAGGTTAATAATGCAATGTAATATTCAATAACGCAAACAAATAATTTGACTTTGAAATTATAAGGTAAATAATAGTTTTATTATCTATATTCCTGCAAAAATGATGGGGCCCCTAAAAATTGAGAA
This sequence comes from Hydra vulgaris, assembly GCF_038396675.1. Lineage (NCBI taxonomy): Eukaryota > Metazoa > Cnidaria > Hydrozoa > Anthoathecata > Hydridae > Hydra > Hydra vulgaris. The sequence continues at coordinate 34,009,207 of NC_088927.1, forward strand.
AATGTGGGGCCCCAGTGCGCGGCAACCTTTGCATATATATATATATATATATATATATATATATATATATATATATATATATATATATATATATATATATATATATATATATATATATATATACACACTAAAAATTAAAGGTAGAAATTGTTAGTTGAGGTAGGATATGTGATATACCCTTAGTAAGGTATAATTTTCTACCTTATAAGGTAGAAAATTATACCTTTAAGTTAAAAAATTGTATGACAAATAATTGTTTTTAATATAGTTTTCTACCTTAAAAGGTAGAAAATTATACCTTACTAAGGGTATATCACATATCCTACCTTAAGGTAGAAATTTCTACCTTTTTTTTTAGTGTATATATATATATATATACATATATATATATATATATATATATATATATATATATATATATATATATATATATATTATATATATATTAGGGTGGTTCTAAAAACAACTTTTTTTGAAAATGACAGCTGGCACCCCCAGAATATGTTGTATATAATAAAAACACGCTGGATTTAAAATTTTTTTGAATAAAAAATATTTTAAGGGGTTGCTACCGACCCTCGAACATTATATAGGTCCCTAATATTATTAAAAAAAAAGTTTTTCAAAATTATGTCATGTTAGGTCTCAAAAATGAAGGGAAATTATATAAAAATTTTAAAAATATTAATCATTTTATAATTAAATTTTTATTTTAAATTTTAGTAAACGAAAAGTTACGTTTTTTAACTAAAAATGAAAAATAAGGAATTAAACAAGATTTTTTGATTATAATT